>NW_013953573.1:49577-51099 GCF_001266775.1 Austrofundulus limnaeus
AAATGATCAGAAATCATCCCCACCAGGTAGCAAAACAAGTACACACACAAGTTGTTTTATTTATCATTGTGTTTTGTTTTTTTCTATTCTTGTGGGGACCAACCTTTTGTCTCCAAAAGGACTACTTGTCCTGACAAGATATGTGTTTCTATAAGAAAAAGTCCTAAAAAGGTAACAAGCAGTGGTGGGCAGCACTAGTCCAAAAATTAGCTCCGTGGTTTCTAAAGCACTTATGAAAATATTTAGGTCCACAAATTCAAAAGTGCTTATGTCATAGAAAAACTAGCAGGAGCTAATTTTAATGCGCAAGTTCAATTTGACACTTACTAGCTTGCAATAAGTCATGAACAATATATACACAACACTGCTGACTAGTGGTGTATTGACCCTTTTACAGCTTATTCCTACAACCACCGATTGCTGGGGATGTGATTTCCTGAAACAGACCTTTAGCTCCTGGTGCAAAAATTAAAAAGTTGTTGAGGATTGCTAGTTCGGCTGCTTCTTTGTCTTTTTCTTTTGTTTGTTCTAGTACTTTCATTAAAGAAGCATGAATAAAGTAATTTTAAAACTGTTTATTGGAAAACTGAAGCGATGCATTCTGGGTACATGACCGATTTGATTTGTGACGGGAAACGAAAGCACGGAGTACAGGAAACTATCTTCCCTTCAAAATAAGAGCTTGGATTTTAAAGTTTTCCATGTAGTTGCTCCAGTTGACCACWAGATGYYWGTCTTCATCAGCATAACATCTTTAAATCATTTCTGAGTCTCTAACCCCGTTGGCCGATTGTTTCGACCAATTACATCAAGTATTGAGCTCCAGTGTTTAAACTTTATTTTTTAAAAAGGAGCTCCGATTGTGAAGTAAAATAAATCAATACATACAAAATTTTAGTATGGATTACAAACTTTGACTGTTTTTACTGGGACAGGGAGTTCTCACTGCCTTCCTGCTACGTAAGCAGACACAAAGCATTGTGGGAAATCAGAACCATGACCCAAAGCAACAGTCAGCAGGATGTATACCTTCACAATAAGAGTGTTTATCTGGGAGGGGTGCTGTTGGATAGATCACATGTGTTGTGATTCATTGACAGTCATACCTTCTGCTGTTCAACATAATGATGACTGGTAGATAATTAGTTATTAGTGGTACTGCATTTTAATTTTAGAAAGTGCAAGTCTGCATATGAATTATAAAAATTAGAAAGACCGCCAAAGCACAAACAAAATATTTAGGTCCGCAATTAGTGGATTTGTGCTTTAGCGGGCTGGTGCCCACCACTGGTAACAAGACACAGTTTGAAACTAATACTTTCTGTAGCTCTGAACAAAATCAACAATTTTCAGTTTGTTTCCTCTGTGAAACCTGATTTAAATGAGTTAAATGTTGGCTCAGTGTCAGTGGGATCAGTGGTGTCAAAAGGACACACGGGATCAGGAAACACTGATGTTTCTTGTTTCTCTCAACACAATAACCACTGAACTCCTACTAACACACACACACACACACACACAC
>NW_013953573.1:53128-54947 GCF_001266775.1 Austrofundulus limnaeus
GAGTTGGGTCTTAAATTTCATTTCAAGTGGCATTAAAGAGGTCTTAAAAAGTCTTAAATATAACTTGCCTTAAGCTGTAGGAAGCCTGTCAAAGGCATTTTTTAATCTGAGAAGTAGTTTCAGCAGATGTGGTTTCACCAGGTGTTTCCAGTTGTTGCTGCTGATAGCCTGCAGGAGTCACAGGGGAGGTGTGCTCTGTGATGAGGAAGCTCGGCTCAGAGGAGGAGCTGGTCCTAAAAGGTGGTTCTTTTCTCTCCTGCCTCAGGACACTACAGGATTTCTCATACATACATGAGTGAAAGCAAAACTCTGGGCATGTTTTTGATTAGAGTATAACATTATAACATGATATAAAGCTCAAAAAAGTTGATTTTACATGGTATTGCTCCTTTAAAAGGGCAGTACACCTCAGATCCCGATGCATTGGCCACAATGTGTCCACAAGACAGATCTAAATTTGTCCGAGGACCCCGCCCAGTATCTGGACCAGAGGACTGTCACAGTTTCAGGATAAAGTTTAGTGGGTCAGTGGGGCTGGAACAGCTGAAACAGGATGATTAGACCTCCTTGATGTAGTTATATTATCCAATGCCACTCATTCTGATTCCTTCATGTTCATTAACCTGTCAGAACTAAAGTTTAAAACCAACTCAACAGTTTTTTGTTCACAACCAAAGAGTCTATGTTGTAAAGCAGATCTCTGTTGTTGAGCACCTTGTCAGTGTTTTGTCTCCTGATGAAGAGACAGAAGTGAAWGAGCTGCAGTGTCTGACTTAGTTTAACTTCAGTTGTTTCTGAACAATCTGATAACCTTTTCTCTTGAAACAGTTATTTATAGCTTCCCCTAGACCTTCTTTTATTGCACTAAAGTTCAGCTTGATTAGTGTCCCGCTTTGTKTTGTGGCATCACCATGGTAGCACAGTGCTTCGTGTGGGTGGGCTCTTTGTGGTTTTCCRTTGTGTGTTGCTCTGTGAGTCGGTGCTGTGGTTTGCACCAACTTCAGATCATCCACTCGGTCCATCTGGACCAGTGGGCTGCTGTATAAACACCAAGCCAAAGGTTCTGCAGAGCCAGTGTCCTGTGGAGAGCTGGCACTAACACATGTTCCAGCTGATGAACTCACAAGTGGACAGCTTTAAGTGTTCACACCTGGCTTTAAATGGCTTTGGATCAGATGTCAGTTACCCAGTTTGACACTCCTCAGTTACTCATCGTTATATTGCTCTTTTATACCCCATGGTTCTGATGAGCAGTAATCGATCATGTGCTTATAACACAACCCAGTTTCTAAAAGAGTTCAGACAATGTCTAAAACCTCAGAAAAACAGAAAGCAATGATTTGAAAATCTCATTAAAGTAAATGAAATAAACAAATGGAGCTCGTTTCATCTTTCCCACTCATTCTGAGGGTGAATATAACTGAGAACATGAACTTTTGTTTCTTTAAAGATGTATTTTGGTAAAACATGAACAAACAGGCCATGCTGTTGGAATGGAAGCAGTATGTGGTTTAGCATTATCTTACTGTTCCTGAAAAAGGCAATACCTGAATGGGAACAGATTTTTTTCTAAACCCTGTACAGTACATTACTTACTTTGACTTGGCTACATGTGATTCAAGCAATGAAGTTTCTTTTTTAATTAGAGCCAAAAAACTACAGTATGTGCAAACTGACCTTATCTGAGACATGGCATTGTCCACCAACAAACTGTAGAATAAACCAACAAACTGTAGAATAAACCAACAAACTGTAGAATAAACCAACAAACTGTAGAATAAACCAACAAACTGTAGAATAAACCAACAAACTGTAGAAT
>NW_013953573.1:55961-56835 GCF_001266775.1 Austrofundulus limnaeus
CCAACAAACTGTAGAATAAACCAACAAACTGTAGAATAAACCAACAAACTGTAGAATAAACCAACAAACTGTAGAATAAACCAACAGACTGTAGAATAAACCAACAGACTGTAGAATAAACCAACGATAAAGACAGTTTGTTTTTTCCAGTTAAACCAGCATCGTGCCTGACTCACAGATGCTGCAGGCAATAAGTTGATGCAGAGTTCTTTACTATTTCTTTTTGAACACCAAATGTTTCTAGTTTCAGACATATTCACACACACATGTTACAGTGGAGCTGCTGTCAGATTGACAGAAATCTGTGCATTTATGTAACCAACATTAAGAACTCTGAAAAGAAATCGTCTCTTTTCACTTTCATGAAAGAATTTCTTCGAACTGAATCATTGATTTTATATATTCCTATCATTAGGATCTGTGGGAGGCATGAAAAAATCTGATGAGCAACTATAATTGAGAGTGACTGACAACTTTTCAGCCTCCTGCTGTGCTGTCAGAAGAAGGCTCCTGCTGCAGCTGCAGCATCAGTTTAATTGTGTCTGCAGGTAKGAGTGTGGTTAGAGAGAAATCTGATCTTTCATGTGTGGTAAAGAAAAACGGTGTAAAGAAGAAATAATGATCAAAAACACATTTTTTTCTTCTACGACATAAAGGTTCAGAGTTTGTATCAGAGATGGACAGGAAGCTGAGTACAGAGAGCTGGTGGACCRCTTTGTGACATGGTGTGGGAACAATCATCTCATCTTGAATGTGAACAAAACAAAGGAGAWGATTGTAGATTTCAGGAGAAATAGTGTTAGATCAAACCCTGTTTCCATCATGGGAGGAGAAGTGGAGGTGGTTGAGGAATATAAATACTTTGGTGTTCATC
>NW_013953573.1:58431-60593 GCF_001266775.1 Austrofundulus limnaeus
GGATAGGGGGCTCGGGTGGAGGAACAGGAGGAGGCGGAGCCACCGGCTGCCGATCCAGACGCAGGTCCTTGTTCTCCTGGCTGAGTCGGTCCAGCTGCACCTCCAGCTCCTCGATTCTGCGCCGCTGCGTCTCCAGAAGCTTCTGCTGGCTTTCGATGATGTTGTTCAGCTCCAGGAGGTACTCCACGGCCCGGTTGGGGCTTTCAGGACTGCCTTGGCCTGGGCCCGGGTTAGCATCCATGGCTAACTAATCTAAAGGTTAGCACGCAGGCTAACGGCAGAGAACTTCAGGCTAAAGATTACAGAAGTTTAACTAAAACAGAATTTAACTAAGTAGCCAAAATGTCGCTGCTTTCACAGTTGTTGGATCCAGGTGTTCTGACCACCTGCCTGAGTCACAGCYGCTGGAACAGCCGAAGGCTAGCTTGCTGCGTCAGGAAACACCGAGCCGATAGAGCGGAACAGAGCAGCTCTACTCTAAAAACTAAACCCTACGGTCTAAAAACTACACCACAAAACCCTGAGTCCTACACCTTCAAACAGGAAGTGCCTTCACCCTCCCCCCCACCAGAGGTAAGKGGGGGGGGGGGGCTTTCTCTTCTTTGAGGTCTGATACAAAAATCAAGATGGATCTGTTCCTCGTATGCTGCAGTCAGGAAGTGTTACAGAGCCGAGGATCATCCCGAGTGGGTCAGGTCTTCCTGTGGGACCTCAGACCCATCAGTTTAGAAACCAGAACCTCGGGAACAGGAAGCGTGTCGCTGCTCTCGTTGGGTTTTTACGCTGCCGTCGCTCAGTAAATCAGCCGCATCGTCTCTCCGCCCTCCATTCAGAGCAGAACCTTCCGGCAGGCGGGGGCGGGGTCCGGACCCGGCAGAGGACGCTTCGGTCCGCCTGCTTCAGAAACGGCGCCGCCCCGTGTCATGGCGCAGTCGGTGGCGAGTTGGTTAATCCCCCGCCTCCCTGCGAAGCCTCATGGTATAATCCCAGGATGAGAAGCTTGGCTGTTCTGAGCTCACTTAGATCAGTTCCTCCATCGTTCAAAGGAGACGAGACAAAAGACAAACGTAGCGGCGCTGGACGGAGAAATCACCTCCGGGCGAACCTGGGGGAGCGGTGGGTCATGGTGCGCTCGTTGACCTGCCACGTCCAGAGGTCCAGATTCAGCTCAGAGACTCCACTGCTTCGTGGAAACGATGAGGCGTTTGAGGATCCTCCGTCCTTTAGATGAAGCTTCAGTTACATCTGAAGAAAAACAAAACAAGAGACGAGATAAGAAGCCGAGTCAGCAGGAAACGTCACCCACTACAAACACCTGTTTCTGTTCTTTTAACTCTCCTCACTGATCTTTTCTTCCATCTGTTGTTTCTCCTCTTCATCCCTCTGTTCTCTCTCAGATCAAACGCTGCGTCTCAACCATCAGCGTGTCCTCCTACACTCCATCACGTCCACCTCTCCTGCTTCTTTTTCTTTTCTTCTTCACTCATTCAAACCTCCTTTTCTTCCACTTGGTCCTGTTTCTGTGTAAATTAAAGGTTCTGCGTCCCTGCTGACGTTCCACCGACCTACAATATACGAGCGGCAAAAAGCAACACGCTGAGTCAGCACAAACTGATTTAATATAATACAGCAAAGCAAATCAATTATCTTCCATTTATTACCTGATAAAAGCATATTTCACCAACATAACGTCTCATGATTTCACTTTAATAAACACCTGCTTTTTGATTATTAAACAGAAATGAAAGCCTGCCAGCAGCAGATGTGCTGAACACTGTTTAAATAAAGCAGCTGCAGATTACATTTTCTCTTTTATGAGTAATAAAACATAAGTTGATATTTCACAGAAGGGTTCTTTTTAATTGACTATAAAAGGCTGTTACTTCAGAACCACTCAGGATGACCTGAGGTAACAATGTAGCTAAAAATATAACAGAAATATGAAAACGTTAGTTCGTCCTGATGGGTCAGACTTTAAGAGTTAAATGTTTTAAAGAGTTAAACAATTTAAAGAGTTAAACAATTTATAGACTTAAACGTTTGAAAATTTTTAACGCTTGAAAGAGTTAAACAATTAAAGAGTTAAATGTTTTGAAGAGTTAAACGTTTTAAAGAGTTAAACAATTTAAAGAGTTAAACAATTTATAGACTTAAACGTTTGA
>NW_013953573.1:62035-64317 GCF_001266775.1 Austrofundulus limnaeus
ACACACACACACACACACACACACACACACACACACACACACACACACACACACACACACACACACACACACACCCTGGTCTCTTTTGCAAAGCAGCCAAAGCGTTTTAGGCTTTTATATGTCTTCCCATTAAGCAGAGTCAATTATTCATGAGTCACTAACTGACCACCATCCCTCTCTGCCTCCCACTCTGTGTGTGATTCTCTCACAGCTGCTGAGCCTGAACCCGACGCAGCAGCTTTTAGTTATTAACTCGGATCTTTGTGTAGAAACGTGATTGATTCATTGTTGGAGTCGATCAGAAGCTTTAAAACATAAAAACACAGAATTTGAACTTTTAGTTTTGAAGAACGTGTATGACATGTTCATAGTTTAGGTCTTTTATTTACATTAATTCAGAGTTAGGAGCTGGTTTTCCCCATCATCCTCAGTGAAGCATGGTGGTGGCAGCATTATGCTGTGGGATGTTTGAGTCAGTGAACATTCACACTGCATTTATGTGAAACAATAAATAAATAAATTCATTAAATAAATTAAATAAAGTATACTAGTTTTTCCAAGATGAAAATTCTGATAACAAACCAACATCCAATTCTGATATTTTGCACTAAATGAAAATGAGTAATGAGCATTTATTTTATAAACAAGTGGCCTGACCTGGAAGTTCTCTCTGCCCAGATACACCCTGTAGAGTCGTTTCATACATGATGTTTGTGAGAGGCAGGTTTCCGTCAGGCCACTCGTCTCAAAAAATGTAAAACAATAAATCAAAAGTGAGCACTTCGGTCAGTGTACTTTTTGGTCATTTGATTTTTCTTTTAAAAACAAATAATGGAAAACGGATAGTCATTTGTTTTTTCACTTTCAAAACAGATATTGAAAAATAAAAAACATATTGGTAAAACAAAAAATGGATGTTTTTTTTTGTATTTTATACTCCAAAATAGGTGTGTAAGAAAATATCGATACTGAAATATCGCGATATTTCAGTGTATCGATATTTTCTTACACCTCTAATCTGTGGCAAATCGGCCAATCCAATCCAGAGTTAGAGCTCTGTCGAATTGATACTTCTAGTTTTTTAACAATTTCAGGAAGAAATATATTTCTTTGATCAGTGTAAATTTTAATAAATAGAGTTTGAAGTTAGTCAAACAACAAATAGCAAAAACTGTTCCTACCATATTTTATATGTAGTCTTTTTGTGTTTATTTTAATATTACTAAAAGTTACTCTATTTTTTATGCTGTTAATTTGATGTTTAGCAACTAAAGATGCTACATGCTAACAGATGGTGGCCAACACGTCCAGCGCTGCTTTAAGATGGGATAATTTTATATAATTTGTCATAAATTACTATAAAACAGAAGTTTTACACTTGTAATTTTTTTGTGGTCTTAAAATTAGCAGAACCTTATTTAGCATTAGCTAATCTGTCCGCTAACTGTTTCCAGAGTAAGCAATAAAGTTAATCTGCTAAATGAGAAGCTAATTCTGCTATTAGCAGGTTCTGTTTCAATCCATTAAAAGGTAATTCTTGAACCATATGTTTCTGTTCTCATGGACAGAAAGTCAGGTTTTGGTTGTGAAAATGTTTGACTAAGTTTGAATTCATATAAAAATTTGAGTTTGTCACATTTTGTGCGTCTGACTCGTGCAGAGACACCTGCTGTAAAAACTCTGCCTGGAAAATATCCAGTCGGAGTTTTCTCCTTTAAAATAATAACACAATCAGATTTTAAAATAATCTGATTTTCTGTGTCTTTGTTGATCATTTTGTTTGATTTATGAGACTTCATCAGAGTTGTAAAGGAAGTACAAATACTTTGTTACTGTACTTTAGTAGAATTTTGGGTATCTGTAGTTTGAGTAATTATTTTTCAGCGTACTTTTTACTTTTACTTATTACATTTTTACACAATTATCTGTACTTTCTACTCACTACATTTTTAATAAAGGTAAAAAGTGTCATTACTCCTGTTTTATTCTGAGTTACTACATAACAATGATAAACTGTGTCTCCTATAGAGTGAATTTAATTGTGTTTGGATGAGAAGTATAAATATATACCATTCTGACACACTATTAGCTTGTACACAACCCATCACAGCTGCACGCTGTTAGAAAATATAGTTTTTGGAGAAGTCACCTCCCAATAAATGTCATTTTGGAAAATCTAACTGCTCACTTTTCCCTTATGTCGGCTTCCTGCTTTGTGGGTCGCGTCTGTGGTCCCCCACAGTCACTTTGAAATATTCCACGGGAGAGATCCATGCATGATC
>NW_013953573.1:64327-65935 GCF_001266775.1 Austrofundulus limnaeus
TCTGCATCGTGATCCAGAACATCACCAAAATTTAAAGGTGTGTTCCTTGGYCCAGYACACACATGTGGTAAAAATGTCATGACAATCTGTCCACAAGTGTTTGAGTAATGTTGTCCACAGACAGAACGACAGACATACGCGACCAAAAACATTACCTCGCCCTTGGCGGAGGTAAAAAAAAAAAAAAGTTTTTTGTTTTTGTTTGTTTCAAATGAAACAAGGAACTTCCTGAACGTCCACTGGCCTGCTTGCCATCAGCAGGGAAACTGGTCCGAGCTGAAGGGTCTTCTGGAGAACTCAGACTGGGTCCACCAACATCCCTAAACTCTGATAACCAGGTGAAGGTCCTGGACCGGTCCAGTCAAAGCCAAGAGTCCAACTGAGAGCCTGTAGTGTGTTTAAAGACTGCTGGACCTGAACAGGACCCATGTTGGGTCAAGAAGAACCAACAGGAAGTCCAGGTTTAGTAGATCTGCAACACATTCACTGTTCAAAATGGCCGCCACATAAAACTGAAACACAAAAATGTCTCAAACTCAGCTCATTTTACAGATACTGAGGTCAGAGTTGGTGTGGTAGTAGCTGAGAGTCTCACAGGAAAAACCAATCATTAATGTCAGACCTGAACGGCGGCGAGCGACAGGTATTCCTTTGATACACTGTAGGCCTTTAATCCCTCTAACGGATCTGTTTATTTAATCTGTTTCCAAAGTTAAACTGAAGTGTGATTCCTCAGAGAGGAAAGCATCTCTACAGGAAGTGGTTTTTCTGATTTTYAGCTGAAACAGGGCTGCAGTCGTGTGTCGGTGCTTTAGCAGCTGCAGCCTCCTCATCCTCCACACCGCTCTGATGTCATTTAGCTGTAGCACCACTTTAACTGCCCTGATTCACGTTATCTGTAGCCCACACAGCACCAACATGCACCATCTGCACCCACATACATGCACACATGCACATACTGTACGCGCTGGTCCTCCCGGCCCGCAGAACCCACCGTTACGTGACACGTATGTGAGCTCAGTGCTCCGACACGATGCAGCATTCAGAAAGAAGCTAACGGGATAAAAAGCACCGAGACTCACGGGTCTCAGCAGCTCCTGCAGAGGTGATGGAGGGATGAAGGTGGAGGAGGATGAGAATGGGGAGGATTATTGATCCAAGCTCATTTCTTTCTCCTCCTCCTCCTCTGCTGCGCTCACCATTATCTCCCAGAAAAAAAGAAAAAAAAGGAGGTTTTCCTCTCTTCTTCGTGATCACATCCCATCCCTCCTTCCTCCCGCTCCCTCCTGCTGCCGAGTCAATTTCTTCCTAATTGTCATTCCTCTGCGCCTGACAGCCGAACGATCCGCTGCGGTGGCACAGACCATCCGCTCCGTCTGCACGAGTGTGTGAACACACGACGTTTGGCTGCTTATCACCAGAGAAGCATCAGAGGGTTTTACACCTCGACTGTGCTGCTGAAAAAGAAGAGGAGGTGGTGTTGATGGATGAGTGGATGGATGGATGGATGGATAGATGGACAGACGGAAGAATGATAGGATGGATGGATGGATGGATGGATGGATGGATGGATGGATGGATGGATGGATGGATGGATGGATGGATGGA
>NW_013953573.1:70170-71531 GCF_001266775.1 Austrofundulus limnaeus
GTCAGAAATTTACTTTTGATACTTAAGTACAAAAAATATCAGATACTTTAAGACTTTTACTCAAGTAATTTTTTTTGGAGAAGACTTAAACTTTTACCAAAGTATTTTTATGATAAGATACTTGTACTTTTACTCAAGTATCACTTTGAGGTACTTTGTCCAACACTGGACTTCATTGTTTGTTGTCCTGACAGCAGCTCTGTGGGTTTTTACTCCCTGTGTGTCTCCTTCACGTCCTGTTGGGTCACAAACAGCTGGAAGCTTCAGATGAATGAATGGTTTCAGGTCCAGAAGCGACGGAACCAGAGTTCTGACACACCTGTGGCTGCAGGTAGCAACAGTCAGAACATTTTCATCATGAAAGCTTTGACAGCTTGTGTCATCAGGAGGAGAAGCTGAAGCTTTGAAGCTTTGGCTCAGAGCCTCCCAGGACCGGTTCCGGGCCTTCATGAGCCTCACGAACCTCCTGGGTTCTGGTTCTGCTCTCGGGTGCTTTTCAAAAGCTCTCATTCTGTCCGCGCGCCGTTTCCGCCTCACCGTGTGACCGGAAAACCAATTAACCGTCCAGCGCTAATTAAAGATGCCAGCACGCGCGCTCAGACGTCAAATCCGCACCAGTGGAGGAAAAAAAAAAAAACAGCCGGAACCGGGTCCAATTCATCGAGTAAACAAATAAATAGACAAAAACACAAAGAAGTACCTGCACGTTAAAGCAGGCTGAAGTCTCACCTGTCATGGCCGCGGGTCGCCCTCCGTCCTCCGYCGTGGAGTAAAAATAATCCCATCAGACACGAACACAAACCGCCTCCATCTGTGCCGCTTCTGCTGCTGGAGCTGTGGCTCCAAAGATCCTCTGTGTCCGACACGATGCTCCACTCCGTCCGCACTGATTTTTGATGCTCCGCCCACTTCTCCTGTCTTCCTCTTCAGCTTGTTAAAATAAAAATAAAAATTCAAACAAAATTATCACCTACAAAGATTCAGCTAGGATGAAAAGATCTGTAATGAAAGCAGAAAGAACAGAGGAATAAATCCTGCAGGGGAGTGAAACATCACTTTTTTTGTTCATCAGTGTCCTGCAGCTACACCTGCAGAAGTCTCCTCCTACTACTTCACCTCTCCTCCTCCATCACAACTGTTTTACTTTTCATTTCCTCCTCACTAATGTGATTTATCACCTCCCACATGTTTTACATATTCCTCCTTTTCTTTTTAAATGTTCCCACTGAAACACAGAAGCTCCAGATTCTACAAACAAAGATCTCATTCCTTCCATCTGTCTGTCCTCTCTAACCCGAGATGGATGGATGGATGGATGGATGGATGGATGGATGGATGGATGGATGGATGGATGGATGGAT
>NW_013953573.1:75439-76605 GCF_001266775.1 Austrofundulus limnaeus
AAGTGTGAGAATGAGTGTGAGCAGGAGGACAAGTGTGAGAATGAGTGTGAGCAGGAGGACAAGTGTGAGAATGAGTGTGAGCAGGAGGACGAGTGTGAGCAGGAGGATGAGTGTGAGCAGGAGGATGAGTGTGAGCAGGAGGATGAGTGCAAGCAGGAGGATGAGTGTGAGCAGGAGGACAAGTTTGAGAATGAGTGTGAGCAGGATGATGAGTGTGAGCAGGAGGACGAGTGTGAACAGGAGGAAGAGTGTGAGCAGGAGGACAACTGTGAGCAGGATGAGGAAGTGCATAGGCATGAGTCTGAAGAGGAGTGGAAGCATGAGACAAGCTTGAGGACAACATGTCTCAGACTGTAGGACAACATGTCTTAGTGTAGGACAACATGTCTGACTGTAGGACAACATGTCTGACTGTAGGACATGTCTCAGACTGTAGGACATGTCTGAGTGTAGGACAACATGTCTCAGACTGTAGGACAACATGTCTGACTGTAGGACAACATGTCTGACTGTAGGACATGTCTGACTGTAGAACAACATGTCTGACTGTAGGACATGTCTGAGTGTAGGACAACATGTCTCAGACTGTAGGACAACATGTCTGACTGTAGGACATGTCTGACTGTAGGACATGTCTGAGTGTAGGACAACATGTCTCAGACTGTAGGACAACATGTCTGACTGTAGGACAACATGTCAGACTGTAGGACATGTCTGAGTGTAGGACAACATGTCTCAGACTGTAGGACATGTCTGACTGTAGGACATGTCTGACTGTAGGACAACATGTCTCAGAATGTAGGACAACATGTCTGACTGTAGGACATGTCTGACTGTAGGACAACATGTCTGACTGTAGGACAACATGTCTGACTGTAGGACATGTCTGACTGTAGGACAACATGTCTGACTGTAGGACAACTCTGACTGTAGGGCAACATGTCTGACTGTAGGACATGTCTGACTGTAGGGCAACATGTCTGACTGTAGGACATGTCTGACTGTAGGGCAACATGTCTGACTGTAGGACATGTCTGACTGTAGGACAACATGTCTGACTGTAGGACATGTCTGACTGTAGGACAACATGTCTGACTGTAGGACATGTCTGACTGTAGGACAACATGTCTGACTGTAGGACATGTCTGACTGTAGGACAACATGTC
>NW_013953573.1:77347-78864 GCF_001266775.1 Austrofundulus limnaeus
GTGTAGGACAACATGTCTCAGACTGTAGGACAACATGTCTGACTGTAGGACAACATGTCTGACTGTAGGACAACGTGTCTGACTGTAGGACAACATGTCTGACTGTAGGACAACATGTCTCAGACTGTGGGACCAAGGCAGTCCTCATGACTGGTCAGAAGACCGGTTCTGGTCCATTCTTTCTGTTTTGTGAACTGATTCAGGTTGACCTTTGACCTGTGTGGGTCTTGGAGCTGCAGCTGTGAGGACATTTTCTGCTGCTGAAAGGAGCAGAACCAAACTGAAAGTCTGAAGACTTCAAATCCTTTCTGTGAGTTATTCTTAAACATAAACACTGAAAACACTCTGCTGCTCTCTGCTGGTCACCATGTTAAACTGCAGGCTGTACAAAAGTTATAAAAAACAAAAACCTGTCGATTTTTCATGTTTAAACAACTCAAGTAACTAGAATGAGGACAAAAAAAGTTGAACTGAACATACAGTGCTTTTTATTGTTAACTTGTTATTATTTTTTGTTTAATTTCCAAAATTATTTTTTTCAAACATATGGGAATTCAGCTCTTGAATTTTTTTAGTCTGTAAACATTCAACATTCAAGAAATAATCAACTTTACATTTTTATTCTGCTTTATAACAAAACAACAAATATCTCATTTTACAGTTTTATTTATGATCCTGAATTCAGTCAGATTATTTAATTTAAAGATTAATTTTAGCTACAAAAATCTGAAAATATTCACAAGACTAATGAAGGAAAAAGAAAAAAAAGTTTAATATATTTGTAATGGGAGCTGATCATCTGTCCTTGTGGAAGATCTTTCCATCATTCTTTGTCCTCCAGCTCAGCCTGATGTCTCTGTCGTCTCTGTTGTCCATCAGCTTCTGTTTGAACTGAGACAAAGAAAAATGGACCTTGAGATAAAAACTGTTAAAGACTGTCTTTGCACTGTCTTTCCAATGGGGTTTTCTTTACTGCAAATGGCAAATGAACTTGAAACTTGAACTTGAACACTGAACTGCATCCAGGAGTTTTTTTTATTGTCAGATAAACAAATGGATGAATAAATCAGTGATCACAAACTGAGATAAAAACTCACCAACAGGTTTTTTTAACAGAACAAGCAGAATATTTCAAAATAAAACCAAACGAGGACAAAACAGACTCAGTTTGTTTCAGGTCCTCAGGTCAAATTACCTGCTTCAGTAAATCTGCCAGAACACCTGGGTCGTTCAGGTCCTGAGAGGACATCCTCACCTTTAGCTTCACCACTTTCTTTGAAACAGGAGCTTTGAGACAAACAGGAAAGATCAGTTCAATATTTCTGGTCTGAATTCATTAAATACTTGATGAGTCTGGTCCTTGCAGGGGTCTGACCACAGAGGGACTGTTGCTTTGTTATAAGACCAGCTGGTCAGTTAAAATCTGAGGACAAAAAGAATAACTTTTTGCAGTTATTCTTTAAAGTTTCAAAAATATTTAGGATTCAGAAGTAAAGTGGGAAGCGAATATATATATA
>NW_013953573.1:79374-83844 GCF_001266775.1 Austrofundulus limnaeus
ACACACACACACACACACACACACACACACACACACACACACACACACACACAGTATATATCTCACCGTAACAAAAGAAGGGCATCCTCCAGTCACAGGGACAGTCCTCCCAGCCTCCATCGTCTAACGAAGCTATGGCACAGTTCTCCTGCGCACTGTTGGGTTCTCCTGCTCTCCAGTTGTTCAGCAGMAGCTTCCTTCCATCCACCCACTTCCAGGAGTCTCTGTGGAGACCGATCCAGGTGAACCTTTTCGTGGGCACCAGCTGCCTGATCCTCTCGTTCTCCTCCGTGTTCCTGACGCTGGCCAGGTCCGTGTGATGTTCTCTGCAGTAGCTCTGAGCTTCAGACCAGCTCATGGTTTGGTTGATGAAGAAAAACGACACATCCTGTCCTGATTTCAAAATATAAGAGAAACACGTCAGGGTCTGCATGGAACTGCAGAACAAACGTTAAAACCTCTGGAACCCACCGCTGACGTTGGAGCAGACTGCTGTGAGGGACAAACGACAGTCCATGTCGTTCCACTGTCCGGTGCTGAACATCCCCACACAGAACTCTGACAGCCGGAAGTTGTTTGGTTCTCCGGAGGACCAGTTTCTGAAAGCCGTCTCTCCGGTTTTGTAGAAATTCCCATCAGACAGGGACCACTTCCAGCCGTTCACATCATCATAGAGTCCAATCCAGGCCCGCTGCAAGAAACAAGAAATGAAAAGTTAATAAAAGTCAAACAAACCATATCTGATGACAGAGAAGCAGAAATCAAAACTGGACCAAGAACCAGAGGACCAACAGTATTCAGTCAGCTGGGAGTGATTAACAAGTGGAAACAGCTGAAGTTTAAGAACATGAGGAGCAGGATGAAGGAGGACAGACTGAGAGACAACAGGAAACAAACTGAACATCAGATTTTCAAAATAAAAGATAACAAAAACTGTTTAAACAATCAGAGGAAAAACATGAGCTTTACATGTGTTAAGCTTATGTTGGAGACCATGCTGTCCAGGTCCACCATGTCTTTCAGAACCGTCATGTCCTCATTTCTGTCCAGAGACACCAGGTCCATGTAGTTCTGTCTGCAGAAGCTCCGAGCTTCAGTCCAGGTCTTCAGCTGGTTGATGAAATAAAGACCACCCTGAGGGAGCGAGGAGACGCCACACAGAACTGCAACGACACACAGATCCAGACCCGTCAGGTTTAATGTTCATCATCATCATCATCATCATCATCATCATCATCATCATCACACTCATCATCATCAGTCCTTTAGTCTTTGTGGGACATAAAGACACCACATAGCAGACAGATGTGGGCCAGGTCAGGCAAAAATGGCACAGTTTTGAAGATGCCATGTCTGGCCCAGTTGTGGTTTGGTTTATGTGGTGTTAGCCCTTACATGAATCACCTCTGGATAAACCACATCTGGGGCCATCACTGCGTTATCTGGGCCGAGCGTTAGAGCATTGTGTGGACCAGAACTGGGCTGGACTAATTTTGTTATAGATGGACAGATGGATGGATGATAGATGGATGGACGGATGGATGGATGATAGATGGATGGACGGATGGATGGATGATCAGATCTCTGTATGTATGTATGTATGTATGTATTAAACTAAAAAAACATTTAAAATTGACAAGTTGATACAATTTTCTTATAATATTTCCTTATAATAAAACCATGAACCACTCTATGCTGATGACACTTTGATTTTATGAAAATTGACTCAAACCGAAGCGTTTGGGATTTAAAATGCAAAATTTGTTCACCAGAAATAAAATGTGCTCCATTCCCAGCAAATATGAAAGTCTCCAGAGCACGACTACAGAAAGTAGAGGCAATAAAAAGAATTTGAGCCTAAACTCTGACCTGATGCAGCTGCGATGAACTGAAGCCATTTCTTCATCTTGCTCCTGGTTTCTTCCTTCAGCCTCTGCAGATCTGCTGAAATGATTTATCTGCAGAAAGGAGGCAAATCATTTGCACTTTTTACTTTTAAGACCTGATGCATGCTAGAAAGTCAAAACTATTCAAACTAACTCATTTACCTGCCAATTTACAAACCGCTCATTTGCCTCCAGGTTCCAAGAATCACGAATAAACAAAAACAGGGWATGAAATTTAACGATAAATAAAAACTACTAAAGGTCAGGATGTAAAGTCCCAGCCTTTCTGAAACTCAATTCTGGAGTTTATTGCTTTTAATGTGTAGGAGAAACTCAGGTCTGTCCCCTGGATTCACCTGCAGATTAAACTTCGCCCCCCTCCCTCCTGAGGGTCCTCAGGGTCTTTATTAGTTCAGCTCCCAGAGATGTTTTGTTCACATGCAGGAAGATGAGAATTAAAGGGAAAGTGGCTGGGTATCAGGCTCAGTGCTGATCAGTAACCTCCCCTGTCCACYCCACACAAAATAAAACTTCTCTGTCCTGAACATGTTGGTCCTCAGAGTGTCCTTTGTCTTTGAGGTGGAAGACGGCGTAGAGCTGCTCTGTTGAACCATGTGAGAGGTTGTTGAGTTTCTATAATATGAAGCTCTGACCTGCAGACCCAGTTGGGGTTTGGGGGTCCTGTCCTCAGGATGGACCAGTCTGTCTCAGGGTCCTGTTGGGTTAGAGACGGACCACGATGTTGAGTTTCTCAGAAACAGGTGAGATGTTTTGTTGATCTTCTTCCTGTCGAGTGTTTTTACTGTACTACTCTGATTTGACAGAAGTCCACCCAGTTGGACCCACAGGTCTGGAGACATTCTGTCCTCGTGGGGACATGTTTGGACCGATGCTTCAGAGTTCTGATGACAGGTTGTGTTCTGGTTGGTGGTGAGAGTCTAACAGACGGTTCTGGTCCACATCAGCTGGTTTCCTGCTGTTAACGTCCTCTCTGATTACCTTGTTGTTGTGTTTATGTTCTCATTTTTTGTTGGTTTTAAAAACTTAGAGAAAACTTATAATCAAAGTAAAGAGAAATTTGACTTCTTTAGTTCCTGAGAAAAGACTCCAGTCCAGCGAGTTTTTATAAATGAAAGAGAAATAGAAATAATTCAGAAGCAAAGTTCTGATTAAAATTCAGATGTTTTTATTCTGTCAGATCTTTACAAATGAACAACTTTTACATGTGAATATATTTATCATTTATCATAGATCAGAGAAAATGTACTAAATATGTCAAAAACAAGTCAATGTACCAACAAATCAACAACCAACAGTGAGTAATTTTTGAATGCTATTGGAGACAAAACTTCTACAGTTGATGTTAGATTCTAAACTATAATAGTTCCTGGACTAACTATGAAAGGGCTTACAACATGGTGTCCATTTTAAGTTTAAGGTTTGCCTTTTTATTTAATTAAGATCACTGTCAGCTACCACCACACCAATTTTCAGCCCAGTTTGTCTTAAAATAACTGAGTTATCATGTTAATATAAATTCTAATGGCCATCTTGAAGTTTTATTTAACGTTCAGAAATTGTTAAAGCTTGTTCTCAGCTACTATTATTCCAGTTTTCAGTTCTGTAAATCTAAATTAGGCTTTGCTGTAAGCTCAAATTTGAGAGTAGCATTCAGAATGTGTTGAATTAGCTCTCAGCTCCCATTCTACTAAATTTCAGCTTTGTATGTCTCAAAAATGCTGAGAATTACACAAACTCCTTCTTTCTCCTCCGACTCAAAAGTTTAATCTGCCCAGTAACAGCCTCAGCCAATCAGAAGGCCAGATTGTGATAGGGGGTGGGGCAGCGCAGATGCATATTTCTTGCTTGTCAAAATGAGAAACTAGCTGAAATATTTTGTTTTTACACAAACTATAATATTTAATTTCAAACTATAAACACTAGAAAAAAGAAATTAAGAAAACATCTTTTTGTTTAAAACTCTTCAGTCATCTTTGTGGAAAATCTTCCCATCTGACTGTGTCCTCCAGCTCAGTTGGACATCTTCAGTCCGTCCCCCGTCCATCAGCTTCTGTCTGAACTGAAGGAGAAAAAAAGATAGATTGGTGGTTAGTTAGATAGATGAGTGGGTGGGTAGATAGATGGTAAATAGATGGGTGGATAGATAGTTGGATGATAGATGGGTAGTTGGGTAGATAGGTATATAGGTGGGTGAGTAAATGGGTAGATTGATGAGTAAATGGGTAAGAAGATGTATAGGTGGGTAGAAAGATCTATAGACAGATGGACAAATAAATAGGTAGATGTGTGAGTAGATAAAAGGATAGATTTATAGATGGGTAGGTAGATAGCTGGGTAAAGGGTCAGATAGATGGGTGGGTGGGCAGACAGGTATATACGTAGTNTGTTTAAAAAGTGAGTTGATTTGTTATATTGAAATGTCTCCTGAGTGAGGAAAAATACACGCACACAGTTTTTTTTAATATTAATTGACAAAAGATTATCTTGAAGCCAACCATGAAATGTCTGAAGATCTGCTTGTAACTGACTATCAATAGATTCAATATTGAAATCAGACAAAAAA
>NW_013953573.1:90511-92752 GCF_001266775.1 Austrofundulus limnaeus
CTTCAGCGTTGGCTGCGATTTTGAAGCTGAAATCGCGTTCGGTGTGAACGCTCTCTGAGGAATGCTTCCAGCACCTTGTTGAATCTATGCCACGAAGAATTGAGGCAGTTCTGAAGGCAAAAGGGGGTCCAACCCGTTACTAGGGTGGTGTACCTAATAAAGTGGCCGGTGAGTGTAGATAGATGGGTAGACTTGTTTTACCTCCATCAGAAGTTCTTCCAGTGTGTCCGGGTCATTGAGGTCCAGAACTTTTGGACTCAGCAGCTTCAGCTTCATCAGTCGTTTAGAAAAAGGAGCTTTAAAAGAGACATATGATGGTTTTAAATCCTTATTTTTCACATTTAAATGATTAATCTGGGGTCTATATGAATTGGAACTGCAATGATTGCATTTTTTAAAACTTTGAACGTTTCGTTTTTAGCTGTAAAATCATCAAACAGAAGGTTTACATGGTTCAGTCTGCTCAGTTCAGATAACAGAAGTCTGTTTGTTGTCACCCTGAAGGAGAACCGGATCAGAACCTACCCTTGTAGCAGAAGAAAGGCATCTTGCTGCTGCAGCTCCAGTTCTCCCAGCCTCCRTTATCCTCTAAGCAGGCAGCGACACAGTTCACTTGGACGTTGTYGGGTTCTCCTGCTGCCCAGCTGCTGAACAGGAGCTTCCTTCCATCCACCCACATCCAGGAGTCTCTGTAGAGACCGAGCCAGGCTTTCTGTCCTTGTGGCACCAGCTGCTTGATCATCTGGTTCTCCGTCTCGTTCCTCACGCTGGCCAGGTCCGTGTGATGTTCTCTGCAGTAGCTCTGAGCTGCAGGCCATGTCATGATGGTGTCGATGAAAACAAAAGTCACCTGGTCTCCTGGAAAAAGATCAGAACCAACCAAACACACCTTCATGTCAGTTTCTGTTACTCATTCTAGAAGACGTATAGAACCGTGGCGGTCCAGAAAGTCAGGACCAGAACCCACCGCTGACTGTGGAGCAGATTGGTTGGAAGAATGAACCACATCTTGTGTCGGCCCAGAGTCCATTATCAAACATCACCACACAGGGTTCTGCATGGTACCGGTTGTTTGGTTCTCCAGGAGACCAGTTTCTAAACCCGGTCCCACTGCTTATATAGAAACTGGTGTTTGAAAACAACCACCTCCAGCTGGTCACAGAGTCATAGAGTCCGATCCAGGCCCGCTGCAGGAGACAAGCAGTTATCAAACAGAACCGACTCTCCGCTACTACCACAGCAGAGTCTAGCACCGAGTCGGACCCAAACTGACTCGGGTGCTGTTCTGAGCAGCAAGAATCATTATCAAAGACAAAAACATTAAATTTACATGATTGGTTTCATTGAGGACCGTGGTGTTCAGGTCCACCATGTCTTTCAGAACCGTCATGTCCTCGGCTCGGTCCAGAGTCACCAGGTCCATGTAGTTCTGTCTGCAGAAGCTCTGAGCTTCAGTCCAGGTCTTCAGCTGGTTGATGAAATAAAGWCCACCCTGAGGGAGCGAGGAGACCCCACACAGAACTGCAACGACACACAGATCCAGACCCGTCAGGTTTAATGTGGAACTGTCAGGAAAAAGATGTGATCTGTAACAAGGTCTGTGGAGGTCCTGCAATGTGGGAGGACAGGTGGACCTCAGGTGGTCTTTTCAAATGGACAGGTTCTGTCTCAGCGTTCAGAGAAAACATTAAACAGAACAGACAGTCTTTAGAGCACGACTACACAGAGACAATAAACTGTCTGACCTGATGCAGCTGCGATGAACTGAAGCCATTTCTTCATCTTGCTCCTGGTTTCTTCCTTCAGCCTCTGCAGATCTGCTGAAATGATTTATCTGCAGAAAGGAGGCAAATCATTTGCACTTTTTACTTTTAAGACCTGATGCATGCTAGAAAGTCAAAACTATTCAAACTAATTCATTTACCTGCCAATTTACAAACCGCTCATTTGCCTCCAGGTTCCAAAACACAAGAATCAGAAAATAAAGGAACAAAAAACTAGAACTAAAATCAGACAACGAATAAAGAAACTACTAAAAATCCAAAGAGCCAGCAGCTGACAGCAGGACCACCTGCACGGCCCTCCTTCTGCTCCTCAGGTCAAAGTTCATCTTTGACCTGATGGATCCATCCATGGATGGATGGATGGATGGATGGATGGATAATGGATGGTGGATGGATGGATGGATGGTTGGTGGATGGATGGTGGATGGATGGATGGTGGATGGATGGATGGATGGTT
>NW_013953573.1:94080-95873 GCF_001266775.1 Austrofundulus limnaeus
ATAAATAACGGACCTGCAGTTGAGATGAATTGAAATCAATTCATCTTGGTTTTTCCTCCTTCAGCTTCTGAAGATTTCTGACGTCTCGTTTGCATTTGAAGTTTAAAAAACTTCAAGAAAGTCAAAACAATTCAAATGAGTTTGATTTATGTAAATCAGTTTGTTTTCCAAACAACTCATTTGCCTCGAGCTGTTTTCAGACTCAGCAGAGCAGAAACGATTTGTTTCATAAAAACCTGATTAAATCAAACCAAACGACCCTCCTGTTGGTAACAGAGCTGCTGTGGTCACACTCAGGAACCACAAAGATTCTTCACAAAAATAAAACCACCTCGAGGACCCAGAGGACAGGATGAGACAACGTGAGACACCTGAGCAGGGACAGGTGTGCAGGGAGGGGCTACAGATTAAAGCTCCTTAATGTTAATTAGTCCAAACATAAAGACATTACAGGTATTTGTTCCTAACATGTTTAATTAACAGTAAACGTTTGAAAACTTAAAGTAAATTTGTGAGAATAATCAGACAGGAAGTGCAGCAGGTGGGATTATAATCTCATAATCTCCAATAATTACAAATAAAACGAGACAACGGAGGCAGACTGTTGAGCAGATTTACTTATTTATTTATCTTATTTATTTATTTAAATCTGAACGTCTTCCAGCAGAGACGCCATCGAGGCTTGATGTCCTGCAGGAAGTGACATCACAGCAGGAAGTGATGTCATCGGTCAGGTTGGTCAGAGTCACAGATGTTTGGCGCAGATGAAATTAAGGGTTGTGGTGCATCTTTCATCATTTATATAATCTCCTCCTGGAAAAATAACAAACAAAAACATTTTCTGATGTTTTTATCAATAAAATCTAAAATCAACTAAAAGTGTTGATTTTAATTCAATAAAATGAGTTTAACAGAAACTTTGATTTAAAAATCTCAACTTTAATTCAGCGTTTGATTCTGACAGTGATTTGTTATAATCTGCTGTTTGTTTGTTTGTTTGTTTGTTTTGGTGCTCATACCGTTTCTGTTGATCTCCATGCAGTCCTCCCGTCCTCCGGCGTTGTTGGGTTCTCCTGCGCCCCAGCTCACAGAGCTGAACCTGGACCCGTCGGACCAGAGCCAGTTCCCGTCCTGAGGGGAGACAGAACCGGCTGAAAGTCTCACCTGAACAGGATCCTGGATTTGACCTCAAAATAAACTGAACTTTAATAAACAAAGAAGTGAAAAATAAACAAATAAAGCCTGACTTTGACTGCATCGCTGGCGCCGACCCAGGTCCTGGGGTTGGACCCTGTGGCCCTGTAGACCACCGTCCTCAGGAAGTCGTACTCAGCCCGGCTGTGGAAGGAGGCCAGGTTCCCTCCGTACGCAATGCAGGCTCTCTGAGAATAACAAACATCCAAAAGTCAACAAACAAACAAACAAACAAACAAACAAACAAACAAACAAACAAACAAACAAACAAACAACTAATCAAACAAACAAACAACTAAATAAACAAACAACTAAACAAACAAACAACTAAACAAACAAACAAACAACTAAACAAACAAACAAACAAACAACTAAACAAACAAACAAACAACTAAACAAACAAACAAACAACTAATCAAACAAACAAACAAACAACTAAATAAACAAACAACTAAACAAACAAACAAACAAACAAACAACTAAACAAACAAACAACTAAACAAACAAACAAACAAACAAACAACTAAACAAACAAACAAACAAACAACTAAACAAACAAACAACTAAACAAACAAACAACTAAAGAAACAAACAAAAAC
>NW_013953573.1:96068-97370 GCF_001266775.1 Austrofundulus limnaeus
AAATAAATCAATAAACAAAGCTCAACAAGCAGGAATCTGACAGAAGAAAGTTCTTTTGTCCACACAGAGAGAGTCCAGGTCCAAACCGGGGATCAGACCCAGGACCTCGTTGCTGTGAGACAACAGTGAACCGCTGCACCAGCGTGCTGCTGAGCCCAGTCCAGTACCTCAGCTGTGGCCCAGTCCACCTGACCTCTCACAAACAGGTAACAGTGTTTGTCTCTCTGAGTCCAGCCTGAGGGACAGGTGCAGACCGTGGGGACACCTGAGGACAGAGACACACAGAGACCTTCATCCTCTGCTCGAAACGGTTGTTTTACAGATAAAATAAAGAAGAAATAAAGCTGCAGAGCTGCAGAGCTCATCAGAATCAACAGAAATGAGTTTTATTCTGCAGCTCAGCAGGTTTTATTCAAATTAAAACCTTAAACTCATCTGTTGTTGATTTATCAGACTTTAAACTGAATATTTTCTCTTTGTTTTGTTTCTTTCTGTTTAAAGATGTTTGTTTTACTTCATTACTGCCATAAAGAAAACAAACCAACCTGCTCTGGAGCATCCTGCCTGTAAAATAAAAACGTAAAATAAAGAATGAGAACTGAAGTTTTTACAGGTTTATTAATAAAATCAGGAACTTTATATTTTGGCCAAACAGACCTGTAAATTACAAACTTTATTTTGATTAATATAGGTAAATTAAAAACTATTATTTTATTTAATGCTGGAGAAAAGTTCGGCTGATGTTTCAGCTGTTTTCTTTCTTTAAATCTGTTTTAAAACCTACGTTTACTGTGACGAGCAGAGCAGAGCTCACACAGAGCAGCAGAGACAAGAGAGACGAAGTCATCTGTGGACACAAACAGTCACAACTTCTGTTACTGCCTGTACAACACAACCTGTCCACAAAAGAAACCTTTATTCTGAAAGGACTGCAGCTTTGTGTCTCACTGACACATTCAGCTAAAACACAATTTAAACATTAAAAGGAACAAAAAGAGTCAAACTTCAGTTTTACCTCGTTGAGTGGATCAGATGAGTGGAGGAGGTTCCAGGAGCAGAAACTGGATGTCTGTGAGAGACAGAGCTGCAGGTTTTATACTGACAGTGCGTCCCGCAGCGTGTCTCCTGAAGACCAACAAACGTCTCCAAGAACTCATGAAACCAAACAAACATATCAGGTTTCATCAAACAGTCTGCTGCTCAGGTGAGAAATACATCTTTCTGTTTAAACTGTCATCCATCCATCCATCCATCCATCCATCCATCCATCCATCCATCCATCCATCCATCCATCCATCCATC
>NW_013953573.1:98370-101560 GCF_001266775.1 Austrofundulus limnaeus
GGGACACAGAGGACACAGAGGACACAGAGGACACAGTGGACACAGAGGACACAGAGGACACAGAGGACACAGTGGACACAGAGGACACAGAGGACACAGAGGACACCGGGACACAGAGGACACAGAGGACACAGAGGACACAGAGGACACAGAGGACACCGGGACACAGAGGACACAGAGGACACAGAGGACACAGAGTACACAGAGGACACAGAGGACACAGAGTACACAGAGGACACAGAGGACACAGAGGACACAGAGGACACAGAGGACACAGAGTACACAGAGGACACAGAGGACACAGAGGACACAGAGGACACAGTGGACACTGTGAAAGGGACCAGCTGAAAGAAGATGTTTTTTATTTTTATTATTTAGTTGTTTTAATCTTCTCGTCAATCAGTCCTGCTTCAAACCTTCGTCTTATTCTCCTGCTGCAGCTGATCTTTGTATCTTTTTATTTTTTGATTTTATGAGCTAATCATCTTTTAATCTTATGATCCTATGATGTTTGGAGCCCAGTGTTTCTTAAAAATAAAAGCTGAATTTATTTTGATCTGCTTTTTTCAAACCTTCAAACAGTGACTCAAACATTGTGTGCATATTTTACTCTGAAACATTTGTTATATTGTTTTACTCTGAAACATTTGTTATATTGTTTTACTCTGAAACATGTTTTAATATGTGACACTGTTCCAAATGATTAATGTGACCTGATGTCATCAGTTGTTTCTGCTCACCTGAGCTCACCTGTAACTGTAACGTGGGCGTGTTCAACTCTCAAACAGATCATCTGACAGCTCAGGTTTCTTGTTTTTYCTCACAGCTGCAGTAAAACGAATATTATCTCCTCGTATTACTATATTTATTCTGCCTTCTGTTGCCTGTCCTGACTAACATCCATCCAGTCAGAGGCAAACTGGTGTTTAATGCTTTAACCTGATAAATGTTTTAACATTTCTAACATTAAGGGAAGAAAACTTACAACCAAAGGACCTAAAGTCACATAAATATAACTTTTATTAAYAACAAAGCAACTTTCCTGAACAAACCTTGTCTGGTTGATAATATTTTATCAATGAAAGTAACAAATGTAACAACAAAGTAAAAAAAAAAATGTCTGTTTCTAGTGGATTTGMGAATCTGCGGTCTTATTGGTGGAAGGATGGACTGACAGACTGTGAATCCGTAAATTTAATTTCTCAAGTCAAATGATCGCAAAGAAAAAAAAAAAAAGAATAACACACAACAGAGCAGAAAACCACAAACCATAAAGCATCGATAAGACAAACAATAAAACTCGTATGACCTCGTTCAAATATGAGGCATCAAGTATCAGGTAAAATGTTAAAAATGTTTCTAACACAGTTTTATTATTTAGAGTGCTGGAATTTTACCTCTAACATTTTATTGTTATTTCACTCCTTGTTCTTACTTTTAGCAGATTTATAATAAATGTTAAATTTAAATGTTCTGTTCAAATGTTAGATCCTAAATCTAAATGTCTGTGGCTAAACGATAAACTTGACATTTATATATTTCAGAATGGAATGCAGCCATGTGAAAAAACATACTAAGTATACTAAATCTAAGTATACTTTAGTATACTTGCAGCCGCACTAATCATCAGTATACTTAAAGAGTGCTATTTTGCAACAACTACTTAAAAATAACTATACTTTAGTTGTATTTAAGTTGTACAAAAGCACAATTTTAAGTGTATTACGTATACTTTTAAATACTAAAATGAACAACTTTGAATATACTTAGTAAGTTTAAATGTATTTCTTTGTCTATTAAAGTGTACTAAGTATATTTAAAGTTGTTCCAGGAACAGGAAGTTGTCGTCACCATGGTAACTGTCCAAGCTCTGGCAGCGACTGAATGCTGGAGAACAAACGCAGTAAGATCGTTTAGAAGACATTTTTTAAATAAACCAATAAAATATTTAATTAGGCCCACATTTTAGAGAGTTTTCAGACATGTCTGTATTTGTGATAAACAGTGTGATATCTTGTCAAAACTACATTTGAAACAATTTTTTATTATTTATTTACTTTTTTCCTTTCTTCTTTATTTAAATATGGACCAGGGTTTAGTGTCTTTAATAAAGTCAGAACTGATTTTAACATGATTTATATAACCTTTGTGAAATTATATTTGTTGGTGAGGTGTTTACTTAGTATGTGTGCAAACTTTTACATTGAGAAAAAACATGAAAATTTAATATTTATTTAAAAATTAAATAATGAAAATGTGTTTCTGAGTTTTTTAATATTTTGTTTTACACAAAAACAACAATGTTAAACTTAAGTTTTTTAAACTACACACATGAAACAGTTTTATTTCAGATTAAATGTCTTTAATCTCACCACATAAAAATAATCAAATTAAAAATTAGATCAACCAAAACAGCTAAAAAATTTTTTAAAAAGAAAACAAACACATGAATGGTTAAAAAAGAGCATTTAAAATGTTTAAAATGAAAATTCTGAGTCAACATTAGTGAATTAAACTGGATTAAATGAGTTTTTCTGAGTTTTTCTGATGTAATTTTGTGTTAAGATGAACCTCAGTGAGACTCTGGACCAGATCCAGGAACAGATCAGATGTTTGTTGATAAAAACTGAACCGTCCTGAAGAGAAACATCAGAGCTGAAACATGAAAACTGATCTGTTGGTTTCATGTTTCTGACAATATTTATTTTAAAATTTATTTTCAACATTTATTTTGGCTCCATGACACCAACAGGACTCTGACAATATAAGGACCGTCCTCACGTCTCTGAGACATCCAGTGTCCAGCTCCTGTCTCTGCAACCTCTGACCCACAACAAGGTCGAACTCTTTCTTTGGTTTACCGGCTGCTTGTTTGTTTGTTTGTTTGTTTGTTTGTTTGTGATTACCAGGATTAAAGCTTCTGTTGTCCTCTTTCCTCTCAGATGACTTCAGGTCTTTTCTTCACGCTGCTCCTCTGGCTGACCTGCGGACTCTGGACCGCTGATGTGAGTCTGCAGGTTTTTATTCTCCCTCCAGACCCTGAGGTCCAGAGATCCAGACCCTGAGGTCCAGAGATCCAGACCCTGAGGTCCAGAGATCCAGACCCTGAGGTCCAGAGATCCAGACCCTGAGGTCCAGAGATCCAGACCCTGAGGTCCAGAGATCCAGACCCTGAGGTCCAGAGATCCAG
>NW_013953573.1:102560-113841 GCF_001266775.1 Austrofundulus limnaeus
GAATAAATATTTATTATTACTATTAATAAAAGATTTTGCAGCTAAATCCAAACTTTATTCATTACAAAAGGAAATTTCCTGAWTTCTAAAGGTTTTACAAGGAAACAAGTGAAAAACATCAAGAATTTAGAATAAATGAAAAAAATCGAAGCTAAATAGGTAAGAATTGGACATAGAAATGTAAATTAAAATGAACTAAACAGTAAAATAAGCTGTGTGCAGAAGTCTGATGAATTATCATTATTATATATTTTATTACTTTATCTGCATTTATGAGGCTGACAAATTTAAATATTTATTTTAATTKAAACATTTTATTTCCACACGTTGTTTTATTTTTAATAAAACAAGAGAGTTTTTACACTATTTTAAACATCTTCTGTGAAACTACAAATTCTTTGTTTTAATTTAGTAGTGTTTTGTTCTGGTTCTGCTAATAAAGGTTTATTCTACCAGAACCCAGACCGACTGAGAGCTCGAAGAAAACCTGAACGATTTATATAATAAAAATAAAAATATTGGTTGACAAGAAACATTACATCAAAACCAGAGGAGACTCAGGGACAGGTGAGAGTGGGTGGAGCYAGAGCTGAAGGACAACCTGACTGAGTGAAGTGAACTGATGACAGGAAGTAAAAACAACAAACAAATAACAGTAAAAAAAACACTTGAATCAAAACTTTACCAGGAACAAGTAAAACATGAATCCTGACTCAGAGTATCTGTTTTCTCCTCCTGGGTGAAGTTTTTCTGAATCGTTTCTGTTCCTCAGCTCAGTCCAGCTGTCCTTCTGGATGGACCCAGTCTGGGACTCGTTGCTTCCTCTTCATAAACTCTGACAGAGACTGGATCACTGCTGAGGTCAGCTGGGACCACTTTATGAAATTACTTAAACCTTCATGTGTTTATTTGTTGATGGATTAAAAAATCAGCTTAAAAAACAATGATTCCAGTAGAGAAATGATTAAATATTACATATATTTATTATTTGTATCTTATATTATTTTGAATTAAACTGTGATTCTTTAGTTTTTAATCTGGTATTTCTGAAAAGTCTTTAACCTGATTCAATGATCTGGCTCATCAGTCTACTGCTTTTCCAATTAGTCTTAATCTGATTCAGTGATCCGATTCATTTGAGTCTGCAGCTTTCCTAATGAGTCTTTAATCTGATTCAGTGACTTGACTCATTTGAGTCTGTAGCTTTCCCAATGAGTCTTTAATCTGATTCAGTGACTTGGCTCATTTGAGTCTGTAGCTTTCCTAATGAGTCTTTAATCTGATTCAGTGACTTGACTCATTTGAGTCTGTAGCTTTCCCAATGAGTCTTAATCTGATTCAGTGATCCGATTCATTTGAGTCTGCAGCTTTCCCAATGAGTCTTTAATCTGATTCAGTGAACTGACCTAGTCTTCAGCTTTTCCAAAGAGTCCTTTATCTGAGTCAAGGATCTGACTCAGTCTACAGCTTTTCCAATGAGTCTTTAACCTGATTCAGTGACTTGACTCATTTGAGTCTGTAGCTTTCCTAATGAGTCTTTAATCTGATTCGGTGAATTTCAGCTTTTCCAAAAAGTCTTTAATCTGATTCAATGATCTGACTCAACTGACTTTGCTCTTTGTTTGCTTTCTGTTCACTCAGCGTCACTGCATTGAATTGGGTGGAAACCTGGCCTCTTTCCACGACTACAACCAGCTGGTCTTCCTCCGTAACCTGGTGTACAGTGCAACACGATCCTACAGAAACACCTGGGTTGGAGGCACTGATGCAGTAAAGGTGAGCGCTGTAATACCTGAAAACAGACTTGTTTTGTCTCAGGGTTGGTGCAGGACTTAGACAAACTCTAACTGTTGTTCTTTCAGGACGGAGTGTGGTTCTGGTCCGATGGTTCGAAGTACGACTACAACAACTGGTACAGAGGAGAACCCAACAATGCTGGTGGACCAGAGAACTGTATGGAGATCAACTTTGGAGGTAAAAAAGATCAAGTTATACTCAAAGAGAAGCGAATATAATAGATTTAAATTAAGTTTATATTAAAGGGGTGTTTGTGTCTCGTTCTTTTAACATCTAAATCTCCAAAACAAAGAGTATTTTCCATCAGAAACCTCTGACTTTACAGGAATTTCAACCAACGATGAAAGATGTACCAGCAGCCGTCCTTACATCTGCTCCAGAAAACGCTAACCCTCTACTTCCTGTCCTGAAACCTCTGACGTGATGTCACTTCCTCTGAGACGTCAAGTCTCGATGACGCCTCTGATAGGACAGTTAATGTCTCAAATATTTAAATAAATTCCTCTCAGCAATCTGAAGTGTTTGACATTTATTTTTAAATCCTTTCTCTGTGGTTTTTAAACTGTTTTAACTCCTTTAGATCATTTTAGATTAAAACATCCAARTGTTTTAAAATAACTCTGAGACTTCACTTCAACTCTGAGTTGTTACAAGAAGTTTAATAATAACAAAAAATAATCATAATAATCTAAATGCTCAGTTAAAGTCTGAGTTCTTTCAGTAATAAAATCAAAAAGTTTTTTGTCTCTGTTTAACTTCAGCAAAGTAAAAATAAAGGACTGATTACAATTTCAAAATAAAATTCACAAAACTCTCTTATTTATTTACATCCACACCTGTTCCCACAGAAAACACCTGAAATAAGTTAAAAACAATATTTCTGAAGAGTTGACAGAGTTCATTAGTTACAGCAGGTTGATGGTTCAACATCAGAGCACTTGACCTGACCGGTCAGCAGGGGGCGCTGCTCAGCTTCTGTTGCCTTGGTGATCCATCCTGAAGTTACCTGCTGACCCTCACATTCATCCTTTTAAACTTTTAACATTTAAACTTTGTTCCTCAGAGCTTCAAGATGTTTTAGGAAATAAAAAAAGGTATTTTTTTCTGATCATCTGATGAAGCCTCAACAATTTTCATTAAAACTCAAAGTGAGTTTTGTTAAAGAGGAGGAGCTGTTTTAACAGGAAATAATTTGTTGTGAAACCTAAAATAAGAACAAAAGAAGGTGCAGTAGGAAACCACCAGAGTCAACATGATCGTCCCTCTGATCGTCTTCTTCTTCCTCTGTGAGTACATTTAGTTTTATTTCTTTAACTTTCAGCTCTTGGCTCAGATTAAAGGATAATTGTGTCTTTAAACAGAAAGCTGATCAAATCCCAGAATAAGGTTGATGAAGATGAGTTTGTTGATGTGTTTCTACTTCCTGTTAAAGTCTGTCTGAGCCTCTCTCTGGCTCGGAGCCTTTCAGAAGCCGGACCTTTGTCATTTCTCTGTCAGACACTTTCCATCATGGTGACATGTGCTGATGCTGCTAACATGCTTCACTTTCTGACTGAAGGTCAGGATTTTACTGACATCTGAACGTTCCTCTCAGAGTCTGTGTTCCTGAAGCTCAACATGTTGACAGATGTGAGGCATCAAGTGTAAAATAAAATGCTGAAATGGTTTCAAACACATTTTCATTATTTCGCTCACTGAGTGTCTAACATCATGTYGCTCATTGTTCTCACGTTTTGATCACTCTACTAAACGTTAAATTTAAATGATAAATGTTCTGTATAAAGGTGCTGTTGCTACTGGATACTGACATCATAGGTTTGTATTGTATTTCATTTATTGTGCAAATAAACAAACAAATGAAAAAAAACTAAAATTAAGGCTGAATTAAAGGCTGAACTCCATTCTGTAACAAYTAAACTTTAACATTTAGTTTCAACACTTAAGATTTAACTTTTACATTTAGATTTACATATATGGTAGCAGCCAGTCAAGCCTTACTGATGGTTAAGGTGTTTTTATGTTTCCAAACTTCAACCAACGTAAGAACTGCAGCAACAACAAAAAATAAATAAATAAATAAATAAACAAAAACATAAAAGAAAATTACAATGTTGTTCCTCCATTTCCAAAGTTTGGTAAAAGAACATTAACATCTCCTCTTTTTATTCGAACATCTTCTTTAAACACATATTTACGTTGTTCCTCCTCAGCTGGAGCTAAACTCTTTGCCTTTTATTGATCCTTGTTTTAATGTTGCACCATCAAGCTAACTACATTCATGTCCTTCAAAATAAAACACTTCCAGGTTTATAGGAAATTACATAAATAAAAGCACAAGGAAATAAGATTGCGAGACACCTAGAGGCGCGTCCACCACAAGCAAGTCCTTTTAGCGCAGCACGCAACAAAGCAGAAGGTGCGGTTGAGCGCTATCTGTGTATGCAGCGCGTCCAAAGCAGCCAACGCTTGAATTCAAATATCTGAACTTTTGCTGCTCAACGTGCCGTGTTAACCAATCAGAGAGACTCGGTTTTCCACATGACGGTTTCCTGATTGTTGCCCTCTAACCTGAAACAGATGAACAGGAGCTCTTTAGCTGAAATCGACCATCTACAGTTGGTGTTCTGGCTGGAGATATCAGCTCACAAATGGGTCAGTGGCTCGTTCAACTGACCGCAGTGTTAAACTGGGCTCGGGTCAATAAAATATTTTGTCAGCTCGCTGCTCCTGGAGTGGTGAAACTAACCGAACAGACCCCTCTAAATTATCTGGTGAATTAATATCTGGTGAGCGCAACGCTCGCTTGCTTTTTAGTAAATAAACCAAAGCCATTTTCTTTAATTTATCTTTATCTCATCCGCCGTTGAGACAGACTGGAAAAAACCAAGACGTTCCTCCCTCTTCAGGTGCGCGTCTATTCTGTGTCCCGGTCTGAACGTAGCACGTCCAACTTGAGGCATTGGGCACATTTTTGCTGCTCAAAACAGGTTTGGTGTGAACGTAGCATTAAGGAAAGAGGAGGAGCTGCGTCACTTTTTAACAGGAAACAATTTGTTTCAATCCTAAAATAAACAAGAAGAAGGTGCAGCAAGAAACCATCAGAGTCGACATGCACTCTCACACTGCTTGTACTGAGACTGAATGGCCCATAACAACGGACCCCACAATACTCTCATAGCACCCCCCACAGTTTAACTCAAGGAATCCGTTGAATGCCTTCTCCAAGTCTACAAAACACACGTAGACTGGATTAGCAAACTCTCATGACCCCTTGAGGACCCTAGTGAGGGTAAAGAGCAGGTCCAGTGTTCCACGTCCAGGACAGAACCTGCATTGTTCCTCCAGAATCTGAGGATTGACCATCGATCGGAATCCCTTCTCCAGCACCCCTGAAAAGACCTTACTGGGGAGGCTAWGGAGAGTGATGCCCCTGACAATGGAGCACCCCCCACCCCGTTTGAAGAGGGGGAGCCACCACCCAGTCTGTCAATCCAGTGGGACTGACCCTGATGTAAATATAATGTTGTAAAGGTATGTCAACCAGGACAGCCCCCCAACATCCAGAGCCTTGAGGAAATCAGGGCGGCTCTCAACCACCCCTGTAGCCCTGCCACCTTGGATGTTTTCAACTACCTCAGCAACCTCCGCCCCAGTTGTGAACAGAACAACCCTGAAGTCCTCACACTCTGCTTCCTCCATGGAAGACATGCCGGTGAGATCGAGAAGATCAGAAAAGTATTCTTTCCACCTCCCAGCGACATCACTGGTTGAGGTCAACATCACCCCCCCTTCAGGAAATAAAAATCCATCAACCAACCATCATAACAGAAAATTTGAAAATTCTGTGAGCAAAAACTGGACAGTCCTCTCAGAGACATGTACTGAACATTAGGGGTCGACCGATACATCGGCCGGCCGATATTTTTGGCCGATATTTGCGTTTTTTCCTTGTATCGGTATCGGCCGATACACTGTCCGTTCGGCCGACCCGTTCTTTGGGTCACACGAGCGCATGTGTCCGCCCCTTCCCCCGGGGAGAGCGCAGCAGCTAATGTTGTGAGACAGAGTGCTAACAACAACAAGGGTGAGTTATGAACTATAAATGTGCTTTAACTGTATAATTTAGCTGTTTCTACCCTCTGTGTTGGAATATGAAGGAAGAGAGAACAGCTGTGTTTAAGTTTCTTTTCCAGACGAGAGCGCTGCAACATGTTTCACTTTCACTTTCACACCACACTGTAATCAGCGTGTCTGTGTTGTTTTTCTTTTTAAAAATGATGGAGCTGCTCACATGAGGCATAGAAAAACACCTCTATTGTTCTCCCTGCTGGATTAAAATAAAAAAACTTTCTGTCTTTTCTCGCTGAACGTTTTAGCGAGCGCAGCCGTCCACCATCATGTGTACCAGACACTGCTCACATCACGTTTACTGGGACCGCAGTGGTGATGCTGGTTCTCTTCGGTGTACATTTCAAACTGTGATCTAAAGTTAACATCAGCTGGTTTAAATGCATTTTTTGCCTGGTGTTAAAAACGGGAGCAGCAGACTGAGGCAGAGATGCTGTGAGCGCTGTGTGTGTGAAGNCTTGAAACATCACTAGCCCTGAAGCTGCTGGTAGACATCGCGGTTGGAATTATCAAAGGTTTTTGACACCAGAGAGACACCGTAGCAACTCCTTTGCGTTTGGAAGTGGGGGGTGGGGGGAGGACCAGGGAGGATGATTCAACCACTCAACCACTAGATGTCGCTGAGAACAACAAATCCTACACACTGTGCCTTTAGGTTTAAACAAAATCTTAAGTTTTATGTTGGTTTGAAAAGTTCACACTTGGTTCATTTTCAAAAGTCTTAAAACTTGCCAAGGTTTTACTGTTTTTAACAGGTGCTGTTTTTTGCTGATTGAGACGGTTTTCACCAAATGTCTGAAACTCCCAGACTAATCATTTCTAAGTCCACCTGTTACTAACCCTTCAAGGTCACGCCCGATAGTGCCCTCTCTTCTCTTTCTCTCCTTAGTTACTACCAACAGGCGTGCCTCCCCAGTCAGTGTCCGTCTTCGTTCCAAGCGAAGAGGAGCTGAGTTTTTCCCCCTCAGGAAAAACCAGCATTGGTGATAAGATTTCAGCTCATTTTTCCAACGAGCGATCTTATCCCCCCAGTTCATGACACTGCCAGTTGTGGACCAAATTACCAGCAAACTCCAGAAAGTTTGTTCACAACTTCTATAGAGACCACGAGAAGCTGATATAGTCAATCACTTGAAGTCTGGCAGCCTGGCGGTTCCGGTGATTCTAAGCAGATCCCCAACAGGAAGCAGGTCAGCTTCCATCACGCTTAACCTGACTTGAAGTCTACAAAAGGTAAAGCTGAACTTGGTTGATTAAGAGAGTGTCTGGGTCCAGGCTGTGCTGAGCGAGACTTCCCAAACCCTCTGGCTCCTCACTTTGATAAGATAAAACTTCATTCCCTCCATAACAAACCTTTCCCTCCTTAAATTCTTAAATCTTTCCACTTACCCTGCCAAAACTTTAAGAACAAGTGCCTCAACGATGGTTTATTTCACATCTTAAGCCAAAATGTTGTTGTTCCTGATAAGGTTGTCAAAACAACGAGAAATAACACGTTTGCAAGTTAATTGTTATTGATTTCAACTTTTGTAAACATCTGATCATCCCTCAATGAGCTTGTATATAAGTAATTGTTTTTCTGTAAATAAATATCATTTATTTTAGATAAAACTTTATTGACTACGTCCCTCATTGGTTAATTCCTGATAATTGCACAGAAAAGGTATCATTATCTATATTAAAGAACTCTCAATTCCTCATAACTGAGTTATGAGAAGGTGTAGGACTATTGAGGTGAAATCATCCGGTTCGCTATGAGTGTTGATTCTGTCTAAATTGATTTTCTGGGAACCATCTGTTGTTTTTTTCCTCAGAGTGGCATCACTGGTTCTGCACTTCGTGGCTGGATACATTGTGATGGTGGTTCTGGCTTTTCTTGTCTCCAAGATCCGTTGTTCATCATCTTCGACATGATAAATTCCTTCCTGATTAATCACTGGGAGTTGTGGGTAGATGTTGTCACGTAAATACGGTGGAGGACAAGAAATTGGAGCAGTGTGAGAGAAAGGTTCATCCGCCTCTGTCCTCAGTTTTTCTGGAGGAGGTGATTTGACCTTGTTGTTACCTGCTGTTGGCTTCTGTGTAACTTGAAAGTCATCGTCACCCTTAAAAGCTTGCAGGCGTCTCTGTCCCTCATCATAAAACAGCTTCAAAATACCAAGTCCTACACAACATTTGTCTTTACGTTTTTGTCCGCGCCTACCTTGTTTCTGTTCTGCTTTATAAGCAGACACTAGGACTTGAATTGTTTCAATAACCCTTGGATTAAACGTTCCTTGTTCTGGCCATGGTTGGTCAATATCTGGCCATCGTTTCTGTAACTTTTTGGATAACTTTTTAATTCCTGTAATTAAGGGATGTTTTTGTTTAATGACATCTAACAGAGTAAGTCCGGGTGAAACCTTTAACTCTGTTTTAGGGATGTTATTTTATTATCTATATACAGTTCTCTGGCAACCACTGGGAACAAAAGGGGAAAAAATAGCTATACTTTGTACACTGTGCTAGAAACAAAAAAAATGAGAGACTTACTTGTCAAAAATCAATAGACAACAGGGCAACCCAGCAGCTGTCAGCCTTGAAAAATGCACAAGTCCGTTGCTAAATCTCAACCTTACAAAAATAAACAAATGCAGACACACTCAAACAAAACTCACACACAGTCAAGCAGAAAAATAAAGAGGAGAAAAAAATACAAGTGTACTCTAGAAGCAATATATATGTAAATTGTATATTTCCAAAGTATAAAGAAGTGATACTGTTCTCCACGGTTCATGTCATGTCAATATGTAGTGATTGTTACACCATGAATGGAGACATGGGCATGGTCCCCTCATAAATCAGTGTGTTTTCACCTTTATAGTGGGTTCATCAGACACACATAAATGTATCATTCACACCAATTTGTTCATCAAGATGAGTCAAATTTCATAACAGACATTCACTAGAATTGTGCTAAAATTTAAACCACTGTGCAGTCAAAATTCGACACACAATTCTTTTTAGAAGCAGTTATTGCTCTGCTTTTAAATACACAAATACACCCACCACTTCATCGTGAGACCACACACCGATATTTTGTGATATGCATTACTAATAAAGCACTTATTACTTATTCATTCATCTATCCATTTATTTATTTATTTATTTATACATTTATTTATGATGTATATATTTATTAATCAGTGCATTTCAGACAATCAACAGAGGCCCGCTCTGAACAGACACACATGCACCGTCTGCACACGGCAGCTCTTCCTTTTTTTTCTTTCTGTTCCAACCAAGAGTTGCAGCCGGACCATAAATAATAGCCACACGACCCCCACGCACACAGGGAGCCCTGCCTGACGCCCAACTTCAGGGCAGGCTGAACTCTATGAAGCAACCCAAAAAAGTAAAATATAAAAATAACAAAAAAAATAAAAATAAAAACTGCAGTCACATTCCACATGAACAGCCGAGTTGCAAAAAGTCCAAATTTGTCCTAGCTTCAACTTTATCTAAATTTCAACTGGGCTATAAATTAAATGCATACATTTTACTCTTGAGTGAATTACAGGTATTTTCCTATGGCCATTGAAATACCACGCGCTGGCTTGGCAAAAGTGGGACATTAAATCAAAGCCCTGCAAACCTCCCTGTTATGCATTCTCATCTTTCCGTATGCATCAACTTCATAAAAATAAACAAGAATAAACAGCTGTATTCTCACTTGACCCCAAATCTTCACCGGCAACTAAATCAGTGACTCATGTCATACAAATGCCTGCATACACACACCGAGAAAAGGCACAGCTGAGGTGAAGACAGTCAATAAATCACATTAGGAACACACACCCAGAACCCCGTTGTCTTTCCTCAGAGAGAAAACCCCTACTTAATGCAGACGAAACAACGGAATACTGCAAAAAAAAAAAAGAAAAGTTCCACAAGAATTTAGAATTTACCCAGAGGTCTTCATAGGAGCAATAAACAGTCCACAAAATCCCAAACAGAAACTTTTGGCCAAACCCCAAAAATACCATCATCACCCACTGAAGTGTTCCCTGTCTGGTGAAAAATGACTAACCCTTTTAGCCGGCTTGCAGAAAACGGTTCAGTGCGACGGTGGTGTCTTCTGGAGTATAGGACCTCTGTCTCGTGATGCCATTAAATGAGATGAAAACCACATCTTCTGGTTGAAGTGGACCTGCTGTTGCTCAATGAAGAGGGGACTCTAAAAACAGGCTGGTTGAACAGCAAGAATCTTTACTTTTGCAGTCCAGGAGATTACAGCCAAAAACCTAATTGTGGCCTTCAATGCCAAATGATTCACCAAGTAAGAAGATGAAGACGAAGGCCAAGAGCAGGGATGTACAAGGCTCTTTATAGGCTTTCACAGATGTACCATAAATCTTGTCACAGTATACCTTCTTCCTAATAAGGTAATATGTGCTGAGCTCTGAAGCTGGAAACTAAGAGGCATCACGTCTATGCATTCCTGAGAAGAGGCCCCCCACTCTTGGACACTACACTATAAATCTCTACAATTTCATGACAAAACCTGTTCAGACATTTAGTTCCTCTGTACTTTATAACTGAGAGTCACACTAAGGTGGGAGACCCCCGGACCACTTGTGCATGGCCTCGACTGCCATGCTTATCTGAACTCCCCAAGGATGAGATGTCAACAAGGGCTTGATTCCCTCCCACCCCATAACCTGTGTTGGACCTGGCCCATGAACCCAAGGCTGAGGAGGAGGAGACTCTGAACTCTGGTGAAGACGATAACAAGAGACGATAACACCATGGCCTCTGGACTCTGGAAGGGGCTAGGGTCAGTTCCTAGCACAGAGACCCACCCTCAATGTCACCGACTGCACTGAGCCCATCTCATGTGTTGTCTGACCTAAGCTCCCTCCTCTGGCCCAGGCTGTCTTGCTGTTGTGAGCCATTTTTTGTGCAAATGATCTTATGTTTTCTGATGTAAACAGGATCAGAGCAATTTCTTAAACTCATGTCTCCTGTTGTGTATTTCCAGCTGTTAAAGGTAGTGCACACCTGGTTGTCACATGACCTGTTCACCTGTTCCACCATGTTTTGTTATGTGTGTCTTCTTGAACGGGTCTTCTTAACTGTAATGTCATTGTGAAAACAATGACAATAAAGGCATCTCTAATCTCTAATCTGATCTAATATGTAGTACACTACCAGTATATGGATGAGTGTACTTGAAAGTATAATTTAGTAAACATAAAATACCTTATAACTGTTTACTTACAGTACTTTTTATAGAATAAGACTTTAGAATAAGAAGTAAATCAGTGCACACACACACACACACACACACACATACACACACACACACACACACACA
>NW_013953573.1:114841-115503 GCF_001266775.1 Austrofundulus limnaeus
TCCCACAGGTTGTGAGCCCATGGGAAGGGGGACCCACGTCTGGGCGAGGGAACACTGAATCCATTTATTGTGTTCATCATGGGGGTCTCTGGGCTGCACTTTGTCTGATCCCTCACCTAGGACCTGTTTGCTTTGGGTGACCCTACTGGGGGCATGAAGCCCCCAAAAACATAGCTCCTAGGATCATTGGGACACTCACTCAAACCTCTCCACCACGATAAGGTTGCAGTCCAAGGAGAGGTTTCAAGGAATGTTTTCACAGTTTTTGCACTATGGCAGGATGCATCATCATCTTGAAAAAATATTTTTATCATCCCCAAACATCCTTTCATTTGATGGGATAAGAAAATTGTCCAAAATATTATCATAAACTTGTGCATTTATAGAAGATATAATGACAGCCATCTACCCAGTGCCTTTACCTGACATGGGTGCAGCAGCTCTCCAAGGTGTGATCACTCCTTTATAGATGCAGGCTAACGAGCAGATCAAATTTGATGCAGGTGTTAGTTTTGGGATTGAAAATTTACAGGGTGTTTCCATCATTTCTTCCTCAGAATTGAGTGATTCCATTTTTTTCTCTCTCTGCTTGGTCTGAAGAATTAACTGTAATTGACAACCACATTTTGTTTTCTTGATTTCTTTCAGTGTTTCTTAAAGCC
>NW_013953574.1:0-222 GCF_001266775.1 Austrofundulus limnaeus
TCTATGATCCTGATCCTAAACCTGATCCTGATCTATAAACTTGATCCTGATCTATAAACCTGATCCTGATCTATGATCCTGATCCATAAACCTAATCTTGATCTATAAACTTGATCCTGATCTATAAACCTAATCTTGATCTATAAACTTGATCCTGATCTATAAACCTAATCTTGATCTATAAACCTGATCCTGATCTATAAACCTAATCTTGATCTATAA
>NW_013953574.1:2208-4383 GCF_001266775.1 Austrofundulus limnaeus
TGATCCTGATCTATAAACCTGATCCTGATCTATAAACCTGATCCTGATCTATAAACTTGATCCTGATCTATAAACTTGATCCTAATCTATAAACCTAATCTTGATCTATAAACCTAATCTTGATCTATAAACCTGATCCTGATCTATAAACCTGATCCTGATCTATAAACCTGATCCTGATCTATAAACTTGATCCTGATCTTTAAACTTGATCCTGATCTATAAACCTAAACTTGATCTATAAACCTGATCCTGATCTATAAACCTGATCCTGATCCATAAACCTGATCCTGATCTATAAACTTGATCCTGATCTATAAACCTGATCCTGATCTATAAACCTGATCCTGATCTATAAACTTGATCCTGATCTATAAACCTGATCCTGATCTATAAACCTGATCCTGATCTATAAACTTGATCCTGATCTATAAACCTGATCCTGATCTATAAACCTGATCCTGATCTATAAACCTGATCCTAAACCTAATCCTGATCTATAAACTTGATCCTGATCTATAAACCTGATCCTGATCTATAAACCTGATCCTGATCTATAAACCTGATCCTAAACCTAATCCTGATCTGTAAACCCGATCCTGATCTATAAACCTGATCCTGATCTATAAACCTGATCCGGGTTTGGGGGTTTGACCTTGGACCTGCAGCCTCTTTCTAAAACTGATTTATTAAAATCTTTCTGAAGCTCCTCAGGTGGACTGGTTCTGTCAGGACTAGGAAACCAGAGCAGAACCTGTTTGATTCTGATCCACCTTCAACCCGACCCGTCAGTACAGGAGGTCTGCTGCCCCCCCACTCAGGTCCACCCCTTTGTTCTCCTGGAAGGGGAACTGGATCCCTGCCAGGCGGATCAGAACTATGTTGAATCCGTGGAGGAAGAAGATGAGGAGGAAGAGCCAGAAGCTTCGGTCGTAGCGCTCCGTGAAGGTCTGGAAGACAAACTTCTCCTCGTTGAAGTTGGAGATCCTCTCAGAGAGATGGAGGACCTTCAGCTCCGAGCCAAACAGAACCATCACCAGGAAGCTGCTGAGACCTGCAGGACACATGGAACCCATCCAGAACCTTAGGGTCCAAACAGAACCTTAGAGTCCACATGGAACTGATGGTCCAATTTGTGTTTAAACCACAGATGGTCCACCTGGTGTCTAAACCACAGATGGTTCACCTGGTGTCTAAACCACAGATGGTTCACCTGGTGTCTAAACCACAGATGTTCCACCTGGTGTCTAAAACCACAGATGGTTCACCTGGTGTCTAAAACCACAGATGGTCCACCTGGTGTCTAAAACTACAGATGGTCCACCTGGTGTCTAAACCACAGATGGTCCACCTGGTGTCTAAAACTACAGATGGTCCACCTGGTGTCTAAAACCACAGATGGTCCACCTGGTGTCTAAACCACAGATGGTCCACCTGGTGTCTAAAAATACAGATGGTCCACCTTGTGTCTAAACCACAGATGGTCCACCTGGTGTCTAAACAATAGATGGTCCACCTGGTGTCTAAACCACAGATGGTCCACCTGGTGTCTAAACCACAGATGGTCCACCCGGTGTCTAAAACTACAGATGGTCCACCTGGTGTCTAAAACTACAGATGGTCCACCTGGTGTCTAAACCACAGATGGTCCACCTGGTGTCTAAACCACAGATGGTCCACCTGGTGTCTAAACCACAGATGGTCCACCTGGTGTCTAAACCACAGATGGTCCACCTGGTGTCTAAACCACAGATGGTCCACCTAGTGTCTAAACCACAGATGGTCCACCTAGTGTCTAAAACATAGATGGTCCACCTGGTGTCTAAACCATAGATGGTCCATCTGGTGTCTAAACCATAGATGGTCCACCTGGTGTCTAAACCATAGATGGTCCACCTGGTGTCTAAATCACAGATGGTCCACCTGGTGTCTAAACCACAGATGGTCCACCTGGTGTCTAAACCATAGATGGTCCATCTGGTGTCTAAACCACAGATGGTCCACCTGGTGTCTAAACCATAGATGGTCCACCTGGTGTCTAAACCACAGATGGTCCACCTGGTTAAACCACAGATGGTCCACCTGGTGTCTAAACCACAGATGGTCCACCTGGTTAAACCACAGATGGTCCACCTGGTGTCTAAAACCACAGATGGTCCACCTGGTGTCTAAAAC
>NW_013953574.1:7287-9236 GCF_001266775.1 Austrofundulus limnaeus
CCCCGAACTATGTCCCACCCACCGCAATTTGAACCCCTAAAAACAAGTTTGACAGTGAAAGGTACTGTGGTAAACTTTGATTTATTTGATTTCCAGGAAAGCAAATAAATAACAACATTTATGTCAACTTGTATGGACTGTCTGTAAATTGTAAGGATTTTATGGAGCAGGACGAGTCAGTGCAACGTCAATCAAATGAGAGGGTGGGGGGCAATTGCTGCATTGTGGGGGGGGGATATGTCGGGTAGAGTAGTTTATTTTTCCTGTAATACTTCATTATAGTTTTTTAAGACAAAGCTAACTGAAAGGGGCGCTGAGCAGAGTTACAACCAGGGATTACAGTTCGGCGCCCCCTCCAGCAGATGGCGCTCTAGGCGACCGCCTAGTTCGCCTATGCCAAGAGCCGGCTCTGGGTTTCTCCATTCTCTTCAATCATCTCCATTGCTGGTTCTGTCTGTCGTTGTGTCCTTGGGCAAGACACTTCACCCACCTCGCCTGCTGATGGTGGCACTGGTACATGGCAGCCCAACCTCTGTCAGTGTGTCCCAGGGCAGCTGTGGCTACAATGTAGCTTAGCACCATCAGTGTGTGAATGTACAGAGCTTTGGGGTCCAGAGGGACTTGATCAGAATCAGGTTTATTGATCAAGTATGTCGACACACACGAGGAATTTGTTTCTGGCTGTTTGTATCTCTCTAGTATTAACAATACATATAATTTACACAAAGTACACAGATTATACTTCACTGTACCAGGATATATCTGTTATGGTGTTATTCACAAAAACCCAACATCTATAAGTTCAGAACATTTACCATCTGTTTAAAATGAAGGTGGAGTTCAGCTCTGACCTTTAATGAAGATGACGTCATTAATCTATCCCAGGTGTGAGCTAGGCCTGTGATTGGTTCTCTGTGAGGACATTAACCAATCACATTTCAGGACAAACAGCAACAGATGATTACAAACCTGAACCTAAAGTAACAAATAACTAACAGCCTTCTCCAAATAGTACACAAAAATAATATTTACTCAAGTAAAGATACTCAAAACAATGTACTCAAGTACAGTACTCAAGTAAAAGTACTCCAGTACTGTCCACCACTGAGTAAAACTTTCAAAGAAAATAAACTTTTTGTTTTTCAGGAGAACTCTGATGTTTTAAACTAAAGCAACATGTTTCTGTAGAACCCAGCAGAACCGAACCTCAGGGTTATTTGGACTCACAGCAGAACCGAACCTCAGGGTTATTTGGACTCACAGGAGAACCGGGCCGTCCGGCCCCCCAGGCCGCACTGCTTCACCCTCTGGCCGTGGAACAGACCGAAGCTCAGCTCCCCGACGAACTTGTCCAGTTCTGGTCCCGTGGCGTTGACCAGCTCGGCTCCGGTTCGGCACAGCACGGACCCGTGGACCCAGAAGGGCAGCCCGGTGGCCACGGCGGCCATCAGGGCGCAGGACAGCCCCACGAAGCCGGAGCAGGAGAACAGAACCCGCTTCTGTCGGTTCGGCATGATGCTGCCATCAGGACCAGGACCGGGCCCGGGMTCAGGTCCGTACGGGAGCAGGCCTCCTGGTTCTGGACGGAACCGGGATCGGATGACTCCTCCTCTGCTGCTCCCGGTGTCTCCGTGGCAACGAGAGGTCCAATTACCTCCAGCGGGACTGGACGGTTCTGACCCGTGAACTGACAGATGGTTATTGTCTGCCTGACCCACAGCATGACCCGAACCCGTCAGAACCAGAACCTGCAGTCATGATGAGAGAACAGATCATCAGAACCACAGCTGAGAGGCTTGTTTACACGTTTGTTTGTTTGTTTGTTTAATTAATTTGTTTGTGTTTTTAGTTTGTTTTTATTTGTTGTTTTTATTTATTTGTTATTTTTTATTTGTTTGATTTTGTTTTTATTTTGTGTTTGTTGTTTTAATTTATTTGATTGTTTTTGT
>NW_013953574.1:9841-11061 GCF_001266775.1 Austrofundulus limnaeus
CGATCAGAACCACTGAAGCTTCCGGTGGAACGGCTGTTACGTCACTCCCCCCGTTCCACTGCTCACACGTCACGTGATGACGTCAGAGCGTCAGCCTGCGGTCCGCGGAGCTTCGGAACCGGAGCAGAACTTTCTTCAGCGGGATGATGAGGTGAGTTTGTTCCGGGCAGCTGCAGGTTCGAGTCTCAGCAGAACCGAGTTTATGGGTCACAGATTGATGATCAGAACCGAACCGTTCAGAGAGAAAAGTTCTGCTCTGATTAGTTCAGACCAGAACCAGAACCAGTTTTATTTAACAACAGAACCCGTCCGAACCGGTTCCAGGAGCAGAGTCAGGATTTATTTTCTAAATTAGTTGAAAAAGTTTGATGAAATAAAAACAATCAACTTATTTATTTTAAACTATGAATAAATAATAATTTACTTTATAAAATAAAAATAAAAAGTGAACTGATTTTAAAAAGTTTATTTAATTTAATTTTATTTWATTTTATTATTTTAGCCTCTAAGTTTGGACCAAAACATGATGGCTTTAAATGGTTCTGGTTCTGTCCAGGGTCTCTGTGTTCTGGCTGCTGGTCCTGGTCGGACCCGGTGCTGCGATGACGTCATCGATGCACGGCAGGCTGCGGTCCCCGAACTTCCCTGACCCGTACCCCCGGGACACGCAGCGGTTCTGGAACATCAGCGTCCCACACGGGTTCCGGGTCCGGCTCCACTTCAGCCACTTCCACCTGGAGCCGTCCCACCTGTGTGAGTACGACTACGTGAAGGTGAGGCGCCAACCGGACCACCTGGTTCTGACCCGGACCAGAGAGTCCACTTCACCCGCTGTCCCTGAAGACAGAGACCAGTTCTGGACCCGGAGGGAGTGTGTTATTGTGACCTCCAGATCACTGACCCGTTACACACACACACACACACACACACACACACACACACACACACACACACACACACACACACACACACACACACACACAGAGCGGTGTCTGGTTTGTGTCTCATTTGTTTGACAGAAACACAAACACAGGTTGACCTTTGACCCCAGAGTTTCTCTTACTTGGTTCTGATCCAGATCGTCCAGAACTTTGAGTCCAACAGTAACTTGTTGTTTCATTGTGGTTTTGTTGTTTCGTTGTGTTGTTGTTTTGCTGTGTTATTGTTGTTTTGCTGTGTTATTGTTGTTTTACTGTGTTGTTGTTTTTTTGTGTTGTGGT
>NW_013953574.1:11720-13530 GCF_001266775.1 Austrofundulus limnaeus
ATTGTGTTATTGTTGTTTTATTGTTTGTTTTATTGTCTTGTTGTTYAATCATGTTTTGTTGTTTTATTGTGTTATGGTTGTTTTTTTGTATTGTTGTTTAATCATGTTTTGTTGTTTTCTTCTGTTGTGGTTGTTTGATTGTGTTGTTGTTGTTGTTGTGCAGGTGGAGGCAGACGGGGAGGTTCTGGCTCTGTTCTGTGGGACAGAGGACACAGACACGGAGCTGGTTCCGGCCCAGCGGGTCATCACGTCCCCCAGAAMCTCCCTGAGCGTTCTGTTTGTGTCTGACTTCTCCAACGAGGAGCGCTACTTGGGCTTCGAGGCTCATCACAGCGCTGTGGGTGAGGAGCTGACAGAACCACCACACCTGGGTCCGGTTCCTGAGACCCCTCCCCGTCCAGAACCAGAACCAGACTGTCCCTCTGTCTCTGCAGACGTGGACGAGTGCAGCGATCGGAGCGATGAGGAGCGACTCTGTGATCATTTCTGCCACAACTACATCGGAGGATACTACTGCTCCTGTCGCTACGGCTACCTGCTGCACGCCGACAACCACACCTGCACAGGTGAGTGAGCCGACACACCCACAGGCTCACCTGCACAGGTGAGTGAGCCGACACACCCACAGGCTCACCTGGTGGGATGTGTTTTCAGAGCTGCAGGAGGAAATGTGAAGAAGTTTGAGCATGACTCCAGCTGATTGGTTGAAAATATTTGGATGTTTCTGTGTGGAGGAGAGAGCACCTGCGCACACACACCTGTGACCTCTGACCCCTGACCTCTGACCTCTGTGACCTCTGACCTCTGACCCCTCCAGTGGAATGCAGCAGCGATGTGTTCMGGGAACGCTCTGGAGTCCTGAGCAGTGTGGACTTCCCGGCTCCGTACCCAAAAAGCTCCGACTGTTTGTACCACATCCAGGTGGAGGAGGGCTTCAGGCTCCGCCTCCAGTTTGACCCTCACTTTGATGTAGAGGACCACCCCGACGTCAGCTGCCCCTACGACTACGTGAAGGTGAGGACACACACACACACACACACACACACACACACGATCAGAGCACGGACCCATGTGTGTGTGTGTTTGTGTGTGTGTGTGTGTGTGTGTGTGTGTGTGTGTGTGTGTGTTTGCGTGTGTGTGTGTGTGTGTGTCAGATTGAAGCAGGAAGCAGGGAGTTCGGTCCGTTCTGCGGTGCTCGATCACCTGGAGTCGTTCAGACTGACAGTAACATCGTCAACATCCGTTTCCATAGCGACAACTCTGGAGAACACCTGGGCTGGAGGCTCACCTACACCTCTGAGGGTGAGACACACAGGTACACACAGGTACACAGGTACACACATGTACATAGGTACACAGATGTACACACAGGTACACAGGTACATAGGTACACACAGGTACACACCAGTACACACAGGTACACACTGGTACCTGGAACACACAGGTACACACAGGTACACAGGTACACAGAGGTACATAGGTACACAGAGGTACACAGGTACACACAGGTACACAGGTACATAGGTACACACAGGTACACAGGTACACACAGGTACACAGGTACACACAGGTACACAGAGGTACACAGGTACACACAGGTACACAGGTACATAGGTACACACAGGTACACAGGTACACACAGGTACACAGGTACACACAGGTACACAGAGGTACACAGGTACACACAGGTACACAGGTACATAGGTACACAAAGGTACACAGGTACACACAGGTACACACAGGTACACACAGGTACACAGGTACACACAGGTACACACAGGTACACACAGGTACATAGGTACACAGGTAC
>NW_013953574.1:21147-33201 GCF_001266775.1 Austrofundulus limnaeus
ACACTGAGGGACAGAAGACAGACACTGAGGGACAGAAGACAGACACTGAGGGACAGAAGACAGACACTGAGGGACAGAAGACAGACAGAAGACAGACACTAAAGGGACAGAAGACAGACACTGAGGGACAGACGACAGACACTGAGGGACAGAAGACAGACAGACGTCCATCAAACCCAGCTGACTGACAGCTCACAGCTGCAGCTGATGATGAGTTCTGTAGAACTGGACCTTCTCTCAGAGGACCGTTTCCTGACAGCTGTCTCTGGTCTGTCCCAGCGGTGGACTGTGGGACCCCCAGGACTGTCCACATGGCAGAGGTGGTGTTTGGTAACCGTGACAACAGCACGATGTTTGGAGCGACGTTTAGCTACGTCTGCAGGGAGGACGGCGTCCTGCTGAGCAACAGTAAAACCGCCCTCTTTGRTGATGTCATCACGATGAATCAATCYAGGTGTCTGATTGGTTTGTTTATTAAATCAGCTGTTTTCMTTCTTCAACCTTTCTGTTTGTGTTGAAGGTTCGTTCAGGTGTGGTCCGACAGGTGAGTGGGTCCATGCTGAAGGAGGAACTGAAGTACCAAACTGTCTGCCAGGTACACAAGTCTGTCCCTGTCCCTGAATGTCTAAATCTTTATTTGAGCTCTGTTTACCTGACTGTTTACCTGACTGTTTACCTGACTGTTTACCTGTCTGTTTACCTGTCTGATTGCCTGTTCACCTGTTTGATTGCCTGTTTACCTGTCTGATTACCTGTTCAGTCTGTCTGTTTACCTGAGTATTTACCTTTTTACCTGTTTGTGTACCATTTTACCTCTCTGTTTACCTGTTTTCCTGTCTGTTTACCTGTTTGTTCACCCATCTGTTTATCTGTTTGTTTACCTGTCTGTTTACCTGTTTAACCTGTTTATCTGTCTGTTTACCTGCCTTCCTATTGAAGACTTCATGTTGTGATTGACTGTGCTGAAACGGTCATCGGCAGGAAGAGAGGGTCATACAAAAAACGATGGATCAAGGATCGGACATAACGTTGATTGATGAGAGACGAGATGCCAAACAGAGGCAAGCTAGAATGCAAGGTGAACAAGTGGAAGCAATGAAAACACACCAAGAGCTGGATAGAAAGGTCAAACGAAGCTGCAGACGGGACAAACGGGAGTGGTTGGACCACAAAGGACAAAAAGCGCAGGAAGCTGCTGACAAGAACAACACCAAGACACTCTACAGATTTATCAATGAACTTACTGGAGCAAGGAGTGGACAAGGGGCATCCATCAAGAATAAGAAAACAATTGATGAACAAAGAAGAGCAAGATGCRAATGGGTAGAAGAACACTTCAAAGATCCTTGAACAAAGCACAACCTGAATTAACCTTTGACTTCAAAGACCCGACCCCAGCAGATGATGTAGCAGCGAGAATCAATACGATCACGACAGCGGAGACCATGGTGGTGATAAAGCTGTTAAAGAATAACAAGGCATCGGGGCTGGACATGGTGTCAGCAGAAATGCTCAAGCATGGGATACAGCACCTTGTTAATGAGATGACAGACCTTCTTAAACTGTGCTGGCAAGTGGCCAAGGTACTGGAAGARTGGCGGAAACGTGTCATTGTCAAGCTCCCCAAGAAAGGCAACCTGACAGACTGCAATAACTGGCGAAGAATCACACGCCTCTCAGTCCCGGGCAAGGTGTTCAGTATCATCCTTCAACGGCAACAAGCTGTGGTGGATGAGAAGCTCTGGGAGGAGAAAGCTGGCTTCAGATGTTGCTGATCATGTGTTGAGCAGATTTTTGTCCTGCGGACCATCATCAAGCAGAGCCTGGAATATCAACAACGGCTATTGGTCAGCTTTGTAGACTTCACCAAAGCTTTTGACAGTGTCCATAGGGAGTCGCTTTCGAAAATTACAAGGTCGTATGGAATTCCCGAACAGTTTGTCCAAGTTTTCCAAAACCTCTACCTCAACTCGAGCTGCTGTGTAYGAACAGAGGAAGGAACAACAGAATTCTTTGCATCAAGACCGGCTTGAGGCAGGGGTGTATACTTTCACTCTTCYTATTCCTTCTGGTCATTGATTATATTCTGCACAGGACCATGGATTGAGCAGATTTCGGAATAACGTGGCCCGAACCGGTCCGACTTATGGATTTTGACTTTGCAGCTGACATTGTGCTTCTTGGGGCAATCATTAAGAGCATCATTGAGATGACCTAGAGCCTTGACGGAGGATCAAATAAGGTCGGACTCCGGATTAACATCAACAAGACCAAAATCGTGCAAACTGGATACACCACGGCTGGCACCCCTGCCACTATCGGATCACACCAGATTGAAGGAGTGCAAAGGTTCACATATCTGGGCAGTGTTATAACTAACGATGATGATGCAGAACATGATATGGCATGCCGGATTGAGAAGGCGGGAGCTGTTTTTTAGCAGCTCTGACCAATTTCGATGTCCACSATCGTCAGTATGGCGACAAAGATCCACCTTTTTAATGCAATCGTCATTCCAACAGCATTATACGCATGTGAAACATGGAAGACATCTTCAAAGATTGAATGAAGACTGAATGTTGCCCAACAGTGGTGGTTACGAYGGATCCTGCGAGTCTCATATCGGGACTGCATCACCAACGAGGAGATCCATTGCAGAACAGCTACCCATCCACTGAACGACATTGTGACAGAGCACCGATTAAGATTTGCTGGACATGTCSTCTGTCAGAAAGCGACATGCTTACCGAAAACCACCATCAGTGGATAGCACCACTGGGGAAACGGAAACAAGGGCGTGTCCGACAGAATTGGTGCAGTACCTTCCACGAAGACCTCAAGGCCCTAGATATCAGCCTAGACGAGGCCGAAGTGATTGCAAGAAATCAACCCCAATGGAGACGTCTTGCTGCCGCCCAATGTGCCGGACGATGCAGGAACTAAGTTTAAGTTATCTGCCTGTTTATCTGTTGTCCTGTCTGTTTATCTATTGTCCTGTCTATTTACCTGTCTGTTTATCTATTGTCCTGTCTGTTTACCTGTCTGTTTACCTGTTGTCCTATCTGTCCCCTCCAGCTTGTGGACGTCCGTCCCGGGCTCTGCCTGTTCAGGTGAAGCGGATTGTGGGGGGGAGGACAGCAGAGCCAGGTCTTTTCCCCTGGCAGGTCCTACTCAGTGTAGAGGATCTGTCTCGGGTACCTGAGGACCACTGGTTTGGTTCCGGGGCCCTGCTGTCCGAGTCCTGGGTCCTGACAGCAGCCCACAACCTGCGGTCTCAGAGGAGGGACACCAGCGTTGTCCCGGTGTCCCCTGAGCATGTCAAGGTGGGAGAAGAGCTGTTTTCTCCAAAGGACAGTTTCACCTGTGGTTAATGTGTCTGAGCTTCTGTCCTGCAGGTGTTCCTCGGACTCCACCGAGTCCAGGACAAGCATCTGTCCCCCAGCCGATCTGTGGACCAGATCGTCCTCCATCCAGACTTCCAGCCCCACAACTACAACAATGACATCGCCCTGCTGAAGCTGAGCCCAAGGGCGGAGCTAAACAGGCTGGTTCGACCCGTCTGTTTGCCACCACCTGACCAACAGGTAGGAGACTACAACTGAAGACACTCATGGACACTTTTTCCTTTGTTTTAATGACCTTTGACCTCTGTCTTCACCTAGGACCACCCTCCATCACTGTTCCCCAACTCTCTGGGTGTGGTTGCTGGATGGGGGATCTCCAGCCTGAATGCGTCCTCCACCTTCTCCTCTGTGACCTCTGACCTGGGGGTGACCCCTGACCTCCTGCAGTACGTGAAGCTGCCGGTGGTCTCTCAGGACGAGTGCCGGTCCAGCTACGCCTCGCGCTCCAACAGCTACAACRTCACYGACAACATGTTCTGTGCCGGCTTCTTCGAGGGGGGCCGGGACACCTGCCTGGGGGACAGTGGGGGGGCGTTTGTGATGCAGGTGCATCACAGGTGGGCGGTGTTTGGGTTGGTGTCCTGGGGGGGTCCAGAGGAGTGTGGGAGTCAGAGGGTGTATGGCGTCTACACCCGCGTGGACAAATACACCGAGTGGATCCAGAACCACGTCCATGCTGCCCCCTGGTGGTGAGACGGAGGAACATTTACCTGTAGACAGGTGTGCCAGCACCAGATTAGAGGCTCCACCCTCTTYCTGAGCATCTCTGCTACAATGTAATACAGTTTGTAAAAGAACAAAATCAAACCTTCAGAGGCTGAAGTTCAGCTTCCTCATCAGAGCTGTGAAATGTTTATATTTATAAATATTTTACTTTGTTTACTTTCAGCTCCTGTAAACAGCTGTAAACTGTGCTGCAGGTTAGATACTGACCGATCCTGAAGGCTCCACTCACTCCAGAACTGTTTTATGTATGAAGCAGTAAAACTTCCTCTTCTTTGAATATTTCTGTTATTTTTCTGAGTACTGCTTTTATATTTTTAAACATTTTAATCACAATAAAGGGAAATATCYGAGTTTAAAGAGTTTAAAACACACCAAGTTGTGACCCGATGGTTATTTTTCATCACATGATGTCGTACTGTTTGTACAAGTACATAAAKTTTACAGTTAGATCTTCTCTGCATGTGTTTATTTCTATTGGAAAAAGTGCAAAGTTTTAGTCCCAACACATCTCTGTCAGCAGATTTACAGTTTGGGCTCTCCCAAAAATGGGCGGGGCTTATTGAAGAATAAGGAAGTGGCTTGTTCCACTCTGCAGTCCTGATAAAAGTGGGGATCTGAGTGAACAACTTTACAGAACAGAACCAGAACTGAAAAGTTTCTCAAATCAACAACACCAAGGTCCATTACTCACTAAGTTCTGCTCAGGTTCAATCCATGTTCTGGATCAGACTGTCTCCTTGTCCAGCAGGAACAAGACTGGACTTTCTTTCTCCTGGAGCTCCTCCTGGATTGATTGTGACCCAGGTCTGATAGTCATAGCCCATGTCCGGTCCAGATTTGATACCTTCGTCCTCAGAGGCTCAGGGTTCTGTTCTGGTCCAGTCTTTGCATGGTGTCTCTGATCCAGCTGAGGAAGTTTCCCAGTCGTGTGTAGACCCCGTACTTCCCCTGAGCGGCACATTGCTCCCCCCAGCTGACCACTCCAGTCAGGAACCACGTCCCTCTGTAGTGAACAACAAATGGACCGCCRCTGTCTCCGCTGCAGGCGTCCATGTCCGTGTCCAGGTACCCGGCACAGAACATGTTGTCTGTGATCACCTGCAGGACACACGKGCGGAGGCGGGGTCAGTAAATCTGTCACATGACTCAATCATTAAAGGTTTGAACTTGTCCTGGACCCTGGACAAGAATCAGATCCATGTCGAGAACTGAAGGGTGGACGGGCTCACCTGTTCCGTGGAGGCGCTGCAGGCCTGGTGGCTCACCACTGGCAGCGTCACCTTCCTCAGGAAGCGGGAGGAGCTCCCCATGTACCTGGTGGCCCCCCAGCCCGTCACCACTCCCCGGAACTCGTCCTGAACATAGAAGTTCTGGTCAGATTTAGGACTTGGATCAGAAACTGTAACAGGTGAAATCAGGGTACCCTCAAGAGGTATCGAGACAGGTGGGTGTCTGGAAGGCAGGCGGGGGCTGCTGTAGGACCCCTGAGGACTGGCTGGGCCAGGTACAGGAGGGCAATGTCACTATCATAGGTGTAGGCATGGAAATGAGGGTGGATAAAGACCTCCTGGATCTTGATCACCTGTTCTCCAGGATCTGAGCGTTTCTTGTCGTAGTTACCTGAAAACCACAGAGTTAAACAAAACCACAGAGAACTTGGTCTGGACTGGTCTGGTGCAAGGTGTGCATCATGATGAATATTTTACTGACACCAGGAGGTGCAGGTATTAATGATGTATCCTCACCTATAGTCACATAGTCTGCAGACTCTTCAAAGCAGTGAGCAGCAGAGACCACCCATCGGTCCAACACCAAAGTCCCTCCACAGAAACCAAAACCATCAGCCCGGTGGATCAGAACCTGAACAAACAAACAGTTCCAACAAAAACAGTCTCATTCCTTCACACAATAAATAAATCTGTTTAATTTTYAGTAAATACAGCTGCTTTGTTCTAACCAGGAAGTAAAAGAAGATGGCTGACGTCACACCTGCCAGGGGCTCCCGCCTCGCTTCTCCAGGTTCCCTCCCACAATRCGAGGAGATATCTCCGCCCCCACCCGCCGCCTCTGTGCCGTCTCATTCCCACCTGTCCAGCTGTGTGTTGCATTCACTGTCCTGGAGTCCTCCGACGACTCTGTGTTGTGTTCAGGAACTCCTTTTTTTGTGGTGTTGTGTTCAGGAACTCCTTTTTTTGTGGTGTTGTGTTCAGGAACTCCTCTTTGTGTGGTGTTGTGTTCAGGAACTCCTCTTTGTGTAGCGTTGTGTTCAGGAACTCCTCTGTGAGTGGTTTTATGTTCAGGAACTCGTTTGTCTGTGATGTAATCCAACATGTAGTCCATCTCCATGGTATCATTGTCGTCCTCAGAGGAATCCAACAGAGAGCGACTGCTGTACAACGCAGCCATTTGCTGACGACCACAGGGAAATGTCACTGAGCAGGAAGACAATCCACACCTTACTACACAAAGTACTACAAAGTAGCACTGCAGTACTGCTGCACCACTGAGGTACTGCCAACCGAATTCCAGTGAAGTTGTGACATTGTGTAAAACTTTATTCAGTTGAATACAAAGACGAGACATTTAATGTTCAAATTCTTCAGGTCAGGTGTGTCTCAGATCAGGTGTGTCTCAGATCAGGTGAGTCTCAGGTCAGGTGTGTCTCAGATCAGGTGAGTCTCAGGTCAGGTGTGTCTCAGATCAGGTGAGTCTCAGGTCCGGTGAGTCTCAGGTCAGGTGAGTCTCAGATCAGGTATGTCTCAGGTCAGGTATTTCTCAGGTCAGGTGAGTCTCAGGTCAGTTGTGTCTCAGATCAGGTGTGTCTCAGGTTAGGTGAGTCTCAGGTCAGGTGTGTCTCAGGTCAGGTGTGTCTCAGGTCAGGTGTGTCTCAGGTCAGGTGAGTCTCAGGTCAGGTGTATCTCAGGTCAGGTGTATCTCAGGTCAGGTGTATCTCAGGTCAGGTGTATCTCAGGTCAGATGAGTCTCAGATCAGGTGTGTCTCAGGTCAGGTGTGTCTCAGGTCAGGTGTGTCTCAGATCAGGTGTGTCTCAGGTCAGGTGTGTCTGTAGGATACCTGTTGGTGTGCAGCTCTTCCCATCCTTCTCCAGTTTAAATCCTTCAGCGCAGTCACACTGAACTTCAGCGCCCCCTGGAAGGTCTCTGCAGTACTGCAGGCAGCCGCCATTTTTATACCGACACTCTGCCACCACTGTTCAGAGCAGACAGGTAGAGTCAAAGAAASGTCTCATCTGTTCCTCAGGTGTCACTGAGTCATTGAAGTCATTTAGCTTTTTTCTCTAATTATTCTACAACATTCACTTCCTGGGCTGCCACCTTATTATGGTGGAGAGGTTTGAGTGTCCCAATGATTCTAGGAGCTATGTTGTCAAGGGCTTCATGCCCCCGGTAGGGTCACCCAAGGTAAACAGGTCCTAGGTGAGGGATCAGACAAAGTGCAGCCTTATAAGCGACCCTTCAATCTGAACCTGAGTAGTGTTTTGTTATTGAACTTCTGTGTTTTGTTATTGAACTTCTGTGCTCGTCATGGATTGTCCATAACGAACACCATGTTCAAACATGTGTGTCCATACATGCTATTGGCACCAGGACACCCTGGGCTGCAGCTCGATGATCGACTTTGTTGTCGTTTCAAATGATGTGCGGCCACATGTTTTGGACACTCTGGTGAAGAGAGGGGCAGAGCTGTCAACTGACCACTACCTGGTGGTGAGTTGGCTCCRTTGGTGGGGGAGGACGCCGGTCAGACCCAGACGTATAATGAGGGTCTGCTGGGAACATCTGGCAGAGTCTCCCGTCAGACGGAGCTTCAACTCACACCTCCAGGGGAACTTTGAACACATTCCGGGGGAGGTGGGGGACAATGAGTCCGAGTGGGCCATGTTCTGTGCCTCCATTGTCAAAGCATCTTACCTAAACTGTGGCYGTATGGTTRTTGGTACCTGTCATGATRGCAACCCTCGAACCCACTGGTGGACACCGGCAGTGAGGGATGCTGTCAGGCTGAAGAAGGAGTCCTATCGGGTCTTTTTGGCCTGTGGGAGTCCAGAAGCAGCTGATAGGTATCAGCAATCCAAGCAGATTGCGGCTCGGGTGGTCGCTGAGGTGAAAACTCTAGCATGGGAGGAGTTCGAAGAGGCGATTCTGGTCCACCATCCGGCATCTCAGGGGGAGAAGCGGTACACCACCAACACTATTTATGGTGGGGATGGTGAGCTGCTGACCTCAACTCAGGACATTGTGGGTCGGTGGGCAGAATCCTTCGAAGACCTCCTCAATCCTACCGAAACGTCTTCCCATGAGGAAGAAGAGCCTGAGGACCCTGGGTCGGACCCTCCAATCTCTGCTGCTGAGGTTACCGAGGTGGTTAAAAAGCTCCTCGATGGCAGGGCGCCGGGGGTGGATGAGATTCACCAAGAGTTCGTTTAGGCCCTGGATGTTGTGGGGTTGTGTTGGTTGAAGCGACTTTACAATATCACGTGGACATCAGGGGCAGTCCCCCTGGATTAGCAGACCGGGGTGGTGGTCCCCCTATTTAAAAAGGGGGACTGTAGAGTGTGTTCCAACTATAGGGGGTTCACACTTCTAAGCCTCCCGGGTAAAGTCTGTTCAGGGGTTCTGGAAAGGAGGGTCTGTGGGATAGTCGAATCTCGGMTTCAGGAAGAGCAGTGTGGTTTTGGTCCTGGTCGTGGAACACTGGACCAGCTCTACACCCTCAGCAGGGTCCTGGAGAGTGCATGGGAGTTCGCCCAACCAGTCTACACGTGTTGCCAGCAGTAAGTCGGGCTTTTTTCTGGTGAGAGTTGGACTCCACAAAGGTTGCCCTTTGTCACAGATTCTGTTCATAACTTTTATGGACAGAATTTCTAGGAGCAGCCAAGGTGTTGAGGGGATYCTTTTCGGTGACATTAGGATCACATCCCTGCTTTTTGTGGATAATGTGATCCTATTGGCTTCATCAGATCCTGATCTCCAGTTCTCACTGGAGCGCTTCACAGCCAAGTGTGAAGCGGCCGGGGTGAGGATCAGTGCCTCCAAATCCCAGACCATGGTCTTGAGCTGGAAAAGAGTAGGGTGCCTTCTCCGGGTCAGGGAGGAGGTCCTGTCCCAAGTGGAGGAGTTTAAGTATCTCAAGATCTTGTTCATGAATGAGGGAAGAATGGAGCGGGAGATCAACAGGCGGATTGGTGCTGTGTCTGCATTGATGCGGGCGTTATACCGGTCTGTCGAGAACTGAGCCAGAAGGTGAAACTCTCAATTTGCCATTTGGTCTACGTTCCTACCCTCATCTATGGTCAGGAGCTTTGGGTAGTGACTGAAAGAATGAGATCACAGATCCAAGCAGCTGAAATGAGTTTCCTCTGCAGGGTGTCTGGGCTCTCCCTTAGAGATAGGCTGAGAAGCTCAGTCATCCAGGAGGGACTCAGAGTAGAGCCGCTGCTCCTCCACGTCCAGAGGAGCCAGTTGAGGTGGTTCATCTGGTTAGGATGCCTCCTGGACTCCTCCCTGGTGAAGTGTTCTGGACACGTCCCACTGGGAGGAGACCCAGAGGAAGACTCAGGACACACTGGAGGGACTATGTTTCTCAGCTGGTCTGGGAACACCTTGTGATTCCCCCAGAGGAGCTGGTCCAAGTGGCTGGAGAGGGGGAAGTCTGGGTCTCTCTGCTTAGGCTGCTGCCCCCGAGACCTGACCCCGGATAAGCGACAGAAGATGGATGAAAGGATGGATGGATGGATGGATATTCTACAACATGACAGTGGGTTTAAAAATCAAGTGACTCAGGTAAGTTTCATCTGAACCTCAGGTGTTTTATCTCCATCAACAAGGTTCTGTCAGAATTCTGGTTCTTGTTCTTGTTAGAGTTCATTAAAACTAGTTGGTTTCTTCCACTAATGGTCAAACAGATCTATAACAGCTGCTAAATGTAAACTAGTGCTGTAGTCAATCATGGTTACTAACAGGAAGTTGATAGGCCTTGTCAAGTTAAAAGACCTTCTAGAAGCTTCTCTACCTCTGATGCTGTGTAATCATTCCACTCTGGAAAAAAAATGATTCAATAAAGTTAATCAAAATGGATCTGACCTTCATGGCCACGATGAGATGATGGAACCTTCTGACCACAGCTGTATTACCTGAKTCTCAGGTGATGTTTACCTGTGTCGCAGGTCTTGCCCTTGTAGGTGGGAGGACAGAGACACAGGAAGTCTTCTCGGTCCAGAGTGCAGATGCCTCCGTTCAGACATGGGTTTGTGCGACAGGGGTTCAGATCTACGACACACAGGAGAGACCCCTGAACACGGCTCATCTTCACAGAGACGATGATGTCATCAGCTGGAGTGATGTCATCAGTGATGCTGATGATGATTCAACTTACTTATGTATCGGAACCAAAACTCCATCTGTGGATGAAAATGTCACAAATCAGCAGTTCTGAAAACACTCAAAAGTTCAGGTTTTCTGGTCCAAACTGGTCCATTCCTAGCAGGTCTAAGATGGTTTAACCTGGTTTAATCAGATCCTTATTGATCTAACATGGTTTTGATGAAGACTGAACCAGATTTATCTTGATAAAAAATATTTCAGATTTTGGAGACTCAGACCACAGTGTGCCCTCCTAGAGGACCTAGGTCCTYCCTTAGACCTCCTGCTGGGCCCCAGACCTCTATGTGACCCTGCTGGGTTTTTGTACCGTGGTCTCGTGGGTCTGGAAGATCTCGGTGGCCTCCTCCTTGGAGCAGTGCTCCTCGTAGCACTCCCTCTCCAGGTCTCCTGGCAGGAGCTCCTCCAGGGAGAAGGAGTTGGCACGGCGCCTCCTGCTGGAGGAGCGCAGCAGCTGCGCAGCAGTGGGTCTGTCCACGAACACTGGGAGAAAACAAAACYGAGTCGTCCCTCAGGATCCTGCTCTCTGTAATCTTTACTGAAAGTTCTGATCTGTGGGTCTGAACCGGACCTGGTCTGGGTTCTGAACCACCACAGCTGGTCTCCTTTAGAGGATCAACCTGAGATGATGAGTCTCACCTGAACATTGGATCAGCGAGCAGCAGGTCAGCAGAGCGCTCAGAGTCAACGTTGTGGACAACATGTCCGTCTTCTGTCCTCCAGCKTCTGTTTGCAGGGAGGACGAGGGACAGAAGGACAGAGGTCCAGCTGATGGGCTGATGTTTAACCACAGCTCAAATATTGACACACAGCAGCAGAGCACAAGAGAAGACTGAGTTAGAAGATCAAAGGTCACTGCAGCCTCTGATGAAGAGGAAGGACAGCAGCTTGGTTCTGAAACTCCTGTTTATCAGTGGAGAACAAACATCCTGTGAGACAAGCTGCAGGGAAAACTGAGCCCACATAAAGCTGATTTACAAATAAAATCATCTTTTATTTAATATTTTAATTCATCTAAACATGTATTAAAGCTGCTGGTGTGAAACCAGAGATTCTGCTGCCAGAAGCAAAACAAGAAGAACAAAGAGAGTTTCTGCAGTGAGTTTATTTTTCTGGAGTGTTTGTATTTACAGGCAGCACCTGCAGGGGGCGCAACAACAACAAACAACAACAGCAAAATATGTATAAATTATACAATAAATACAGAAACACAACAAAGAGCAACCTGCCTCTGAGCAAGGCACTTCCTCACATCTGGAGTCAGACAGAAACATGTGGACCAGAAGTGAAACATCTGGACCAAAACAAAACATCTGGACCGGAACTGAAACATCTGGAACAAAACAAAACATCTGGACCGGAACTGAAACATCTGGAACAAAACAAAACATCTGGACCGGAACTGAAACATCTGGAACAAAACGAAACATCTGGACCGAAACGGAAACATCTGGGACAAAACAAAACATCTGGACCGGAACTGAAACATCTGGACCAAAACAAAACATCTGGACCGGAACTGAAA
>NW_013953574.1:34136-36844 GCF_001266775.1 Austrofundulus limnaeus
AACAGGAAGTCCCTGATCAATGACAGGAAGTCCCTGCTCTCAACAGGAAGTCCCTGATCAATGACAGGAAGTACCTGCTCTCAACAGGAAGTCCCTGATCAATGACAGGAAGTCCCTGCTCTCAACAGGAAGTCCCTGCTGGACCACACAGAACTGATCCAGGAACAGCTGAAGGTTGTGGGTCTGGTGCTGACCCATCTTTAAGGCAACATGTTTGAGTAAACATTTAAATCTCCTGTCAGTGATGCTGATTGGTCATCAGTGCTGCTGGTGCGTTCAGGGACACTCCGACATCACAGTCAGTGCTTCAACAGACCAGGTCTGGGATCTGGGCTGGTTCTGGTTCCATCAGCTGTCCTGACAGCTGACGAGTGTTCAAACCCAACAGGTCAGGACTGGGTCTGTTCAACTGTTTGCTTTAACTTGAAGCAGTTTTAGTCAGATGATCTGACCATCAGATACATCACTTCCTGTTTTACAYCRCTYCCTGTTTTACAYCACTTCCTGTTTTACATCACTTCCTGTTTACCATCACTTCCTGTTTACCATCACTTCCTGTTTTACACTGCTTCCTGTTTTGGGACACCTGACTTGTGTCAGGCAGGTGAGGGAAGTTTAAAGTCTAAATTCCTCTGAGCTGTTGTTTAAAGGGTTCTGCTGGGTCCTGGTCCAACAGGAAAGACCGAAAGAGGCTCTGATGGGTCAGTTGGGTCTCTGGGTAACGAAGGACCACTTAAGTCCTGATTCTGCTTCCTGAAGCAGGTCCACTGATCCAGTCCCTGGACCACCTGGTTCTGATGGATCAACTGATCTTCATCTGAGCCGATTAAAAAAACAAATCAAGAAAAAGTCTAAAACTAAAAGAACAGATCCGGTCTGTGGTCTGGTGCTGGGACTCTGGATCCAAATCTGAAGGTTCCTCTGGTCCTCGGATGCTGGGTCAGATGTGAAGGCACTGACGGATCATCTAACTGGTTCTGGCTCCAGTTGGGAACCAGGTTCTGGAGAACTGGTCCTGGTTCTGGTCCAGTACAGGGCTCTGTTCAGGAGGTCAAAGGTCAGCTGGACGAGGTGGCGAGTAGCAGCAGAAGTAGGAGGAGAGCAGGCAGCCGTTGCTAGGTAACAAGAGAACAAAAACAAAGAATCAGAGGCCAGACCAGAACCATGACCAGGACCAGGACCAGGTCCAGGTTTCTTGATGACTGGAGATTAAGAGTCACCTGGTTTCAGTCAGGCCTCGCTGGTGCAGCTGGTTCTGGTCAGCTCCCTGATGCCCTGCAGGATCCTCTTCATGTGACCCACCTTCGTCACCCCAAGGTCCTGAAGACGAGACGAGGAAGAGGAGGGTTAACGAGACTCTTCATCCTGAACTCTACAGACCTGTGACTGAAGCTAAACAAACATCTGTCTTCTAGCAGCGAGTCCAGCGTGTACAGGCTCGGTTAGCAGTTAGCATTTAGCCTTTAGCTAGCAGCGAGTCCAGTGTGTACAGGCTCGGTTAGCAGTTAGCATTTAGCCTTTAGCTAGCAGTGAGTCCAGTGTGTACAGGCTTGGTTAGCAGTTAGCATTTAGTCTTTAGCTAGCAGTGAGTCCAGTGTGTACAGGCTTGGTTAGCAGTTAGCATTTAGCCTTTAGCTAGCAGCGAGTCCAGCGTGTACAGGCTCAGATAGCAGTTAGCATTTAGCTAGCAGCGAGTCCAGCGTGTACAGGCTCGGTTAGCCTTTAGCTAGCAGCGAGTCCAGCATGTACAGGCTCGGTTAGCAGTTAACATTTAGCTAGAAGCGAGTCCAGCATGTACAGGCTTAGTTAGCAGTTAGCCTTTAGCTAGCAGTTAGTCCAGCATGTACAGGTTTGGTTAGCAGTTAGTCGTTAGCTAGCAACGAGTCCAGTGTGTACACGCTCGGTTAGCAGTTAGCCGTTAGCTAGCAGCAAGTCCAGCATGTACAGGCTCGGTTAGCCTTTAGCTAGCAGCGAGTACAGGCTCGGATAGCAGTTAGCATTTACCCTTTAGCTAGCAGCAAGTCCAGCGTGTGCAGGCTAGGTTAGCAGTTAGCGGTTAGCCTTTTACTAGCAGCGAGTCCAGCGTGTACAGGCTCGGTTAGCATTTAGCCTTTAGCTAGCAGCGATACCTTCAGGTCCCGCCTCTCCAGGTGGATGAGCTCAGCTCCACGGACATCGTGTCTCATGAAGATGTCCTTATACTCAGAGAGACAGAGACTGTCCAGCCAAGCCCCAACCTCTTCAGTCCCCCACTGGTGAACTGAGACACCAACAGGAAGTGGTCCAGACAGACAGGAAGTGGTCCAGACAGACAGGAAGTGGTCCAGACAGACAAGACGTGGTGGAAAGACAGAGAAAGACACCTTTAACCCGTGATATTGGACCAGGTGGAGACAGCTGGCAGAGGGGCGGGGCTCACCTGGCAGGAACAGGGTGGCACACGTCTCTTTGTTCTTGTTGTTTTTGTCCTTCTTGAACTTTGGGACGAGACGAAACTTACCGCTGCGACTGCGCTTCGAGAAGTCCATCAACGGTCCCTGAGGAGACAAAGACACGAAGATCAGCCAAGTCCTCAGTGAGGACGAGAGACGCCAGAGTCCTCAGTGAGGACGAGAGACGCCAGAGTCCTCAGTGAGGACGAGAGACACCAGAGTCCTCAGTGAGGACGAGAGACACCAGAGTCCTCAGTGAGGACGAGAGACACCAGA
>NW_013953574.1:38459-41644 GCF_001266775.1 Austrofundulus limnaeus
AGTGAAGACGAGAGACACCAGAGTCCTCAGTGAAGACGAGAGACACCAGAGTCCTCAGTGAAGACGAGAGACACCAGAGTCCTCAGTGAAGACGAGAGACACCAGAGTCCTCAGTGAGAACATGAGACACCAGAGTCCTCAGTGAGGACGAGAGACACCAGAGTCCTCAGTGAGGACATGAGACACCAGAGTCCTCAGTGAAGACAAGAGACACCAGAGTCCTCAGTGAGGACAAGAGACACCAGAGTCCTCAGTGAGGACAAGAGACACCAGAGTCCTCAGTGAGGACGAGAGACAGGAGAGACGTTTACCTCGGGGTCCAGGGGCTCGATGACGGGACACAACCAGGGGACGTCGGCCAGCCGACGCAGCTGCTGAGCCACAGAAGCCAGAGCTGAGTTCAGCTGGTCCTGCTGAGGAGGGTCCAGCTGCTGCACAGACACACAACAAGCATCAGCTGGTCCACAACTTGGACCATCCACATTTAGAACTGGACACGGAGGACAGAAGACCAGTACCATGGACATCTTCCCGGCCAGGAGCAGCTCCGTCTCGCTGAGCAGAGCTTTGACGTTGACCACCATCTGAAGCACCGAGCTGCAGCTGAGAGCCTGAAGACAAAGACCAGACTGAGACACCGGGACAGACCAGGACACACCAGACAGATCTGGACTGAGCAGAGGACAGTGGAGACCCAACAGGACCTGAACCAGGTTATTAATAAAGTCCAGGTTTCAGTTTGACGAATGGGGGACGGATCAAAGCCAATCACACTGAGGGACAACTTGTCTCAAAATGGTCCAACACAGGTCAACAGAGACAGGTAGAGACGTCCTACCCCGGGACTCTTGGCGTAGACCACGTCCATGGCCTTGGAGCTGGCGTTGACGGCGTGAGCCAGTTCCTGTTCCATGCTGTGGTGGGACTGGGCCACGTCCCGGATACTGGAGACACCAGAGACACCATGAGGACATACTGCCAGCACAGATTAATGGACAGATGGACAGGAGGAGGACAGTCTCACCTGTGGATCAGGGATCCGGCTGCCTGACCGAACTCGCTGACCAGAGACGCCTCGTCCTCAGAGACGGTCTCGGGTTGAGAGGATTGGGGGGACTGGGTGGGCTGAGACCGAGGGAACTCACACTTCTGTTTGTCTTCCCAGGACTTCAGGGTGTTCTCAAAGGCCTGAAAGACATGTGGACACTGAGAACCACTGCCGGGTCCAAACCTAGACCAGGACTGCTACCTGCTGCTGGAGACTCACCCGGTCTCTGGTCAGGGTCTGGGTCCGGTTCTTGTGGATAATCTTGATGTAACCAGGAGGCTGGATCCAGGCCTCCCCATCCACCTGGACCGGGACACCTTCGTCCCCCAGGATGGTGATCTTTACGGTCCGACACTGAGGAGGACAGACAGTCAGAGGACTGGTAGGACAGGTGGGACAGATAGGACAGGTGGACAGGTAGGAGAGGTGGACAGGTGGACAGAAAGGACAGGTGGACAGAAAGGACAGGTGGGACAGATAGGACAGGTGGGACAGATAGGACAGGTGGACAGGTAGGACAGGTAGGACAGATAGGACATGTGGACAGGTGGGACAGGTGAACAGAAAGGACAGGTGGGACAGGTGGACAGAAAGGACAGGTGGACAGAAAGGACAGGTGGGACAGGTGGACAGAAAGGACAGGTGGACAGAAAGGACAGGTGGGACAGATAGGACAGGTAGGACAGGTGGGACAGATAGGACAGGTGGACAGGTAGGACATGTGGACAGGTAGGACAGGTAGGACAGGTGGACAGGTAGGACATGTGGACAGGTAGGACAGGTGGACAGTACCTGGGCAATGCGGTGGTGTTGCAGGTTGATGACTCTGGACACGGCCATCTGCATGCTGCCGAACACCGCTACCACCTCCAGGACCTTATCGTCAAACGACGGCGCCGTGAAGGTCTGATGGACAGGAGGACAGACGCCATGACATCACTGATCAGCTGACCTCACAAACCATTTCACAATAAAAGCTTCATGTTTATCATTTTTTAATTTGGAGTAAAAACATCTGGCTTTATTTATCTGCTCTGATTATGTGTCCTGAAGTGTCTCCTCTGAAGTGTCTCCTCTGAAGTGTCCCTGTGAAGTGTCCCTGTGAAGTGTCCCTCTGAAGTGTCCCTCTGAAGTGTCCCTGTGAAATGTCTCCTGTGAAGTGTCTCCTCTGAAGTGTCTCCTGTGAAGTGTCCCTGTGAAGTGTCTCCTCTGAAGTGTCCCTCTGAAGTGTCTCCTGTGAAGTGTCTCCTGTGAAGTGTCCCTTGTGAAGTGTCTCCTGTGAAGTGTCTCCTGTGAAGTGTCTCCTGTGAAGTGTCTCCTCTGAAGTGTCTCCTGTGAAGTGTCTCCTCTGAAGGGTCCCCTGTGAAGTGTCCCTGTGAAGTGTCTCCTGTGAAGTGTCTCCTCTGAAGTGTCCCTGTGAAGTGTCTCCTGTGAAGTGTCTCCTCTGAAGTGTCCCTGTGAAGTGTCCCTGTGAAGTGTCCCTCTGAAGTGTCCCTCTGAAGTGTCCCTCTCTGAAGTGTCCCTGTGAAGTGTCCCTGTGAAGTGTCCCTGTGAAGTGTCCCTGTGAAGTGTCTCCTCTGAAGTGTCCCTCTGAAGTGTCCCTCTCTGAAGTGTCCCTGTGAAGTGTCCCTGTGAAGTGTCCCTGTGAAGTGTCCCTGTGAAGTGTCTCCTGTGAAGTATCCCTGTGAAGTGTCTCCTCTGAAGTGTCCCTGTGAAGTGTCCCTCTGATGTGTCCCTGTGAAGTGTCTCCTCTGAATTATCCCTGTGAAGTGTCCCTCTGAAGTGTCCCTGTGAAGTGTCTCCTCTGAAGTGTCCCTCTGAAGTGTCCCTGTGAAGTGTCTCCTCTGAAGTGTCCCTGTGAAGTGTCCCTCTGATGTGTCCCTGTGAAGTGTCTCCTCTGAATTATCCCTGTGAAGTGTCCCTCTGAAGTGTCCCTGTGAAGTGTCTCCTCTGAAGTGTCCCTCTGAAGTGTCCCTCTCTGAAGTGTCCCTGTGAAGTGTCCCTGTGAAGTGTCCCTGTGAAGTGTCTCCTCTGAAGTGTCTCCTGTGAAGTATCCCTGTGAAGTGTCTCCTCTGAAGTGTCCCTGTGAAGTGTCCCTCTGATGTGTCCCTGTGAAGTGTCTCCTCTGAATTATCCC
>NW_013953574.1:45788-51058 GCF_001266775.1 Austrofundulus limnaeus
TGGACACAACAGTCACACCTGGACACAGAGCAGTCACACCTGGACACAACAGTCACACCTGGACACAGAGCAGTCACACCTGGACACACAGGTGACCCACCTTTCTCCGTGTGCTCAATGATCTGTCGGATGGCCTTCTTCAGACTGTTGGCTCTCAGCATCAGCTGCTCCCGAGGTTTAAAGATGGGCGCTGTGGTCCTCGGAGAAACAGGAGGCGAGGTAGGCGAGACGTGGGGGGGAGGGAGAGGACAGAGAGGAGTAGGTAGACTGACCACCTCCAACTCCTCCTGCTCCTCAGCAATGGTGGGAGGAGGAGCTGGGGGCGGGACTGATGAAGCCTGGGACTCCTCATCAAGAGTCTTCAGGAGAGAGTCTAGTTTTTCCTTCAGAACGCCGCACTGCGACACAAACATGACTCATCAGAAAATAAACATGACTCATCAGAAACAAACATGACTCATCAGAAACAAACATGACTCATCAGAAACACAAACATGACTCATCAGAAACAAACATGACTCATCAGAAACACAACACAAACATGACTCAACAGAAAATAAACATGACTCATCAGAAACACAAACATGACTCATCAGAAAATAAACATGAGTCATCAGAAACACAAACATGACTCATCAGAAAATAAACATGACTCATCAGAAACAAACATGACTCATCAGAAAATAAACATGACTCATCAGAAACAAACATGACTCATCAGAAACTCAAACATGACTCATCAGAAACACAAACATGACTCATCAGAAACACAAACATGAGTCATCAGAAAATAAACATAACTCATCAGAAAATAAACATGACTCATCAGAAACACAAACATGACGCATCAGAAAATAAACATGACTCATCAGAAACACAAACATGACTCATCAGAAAATAAACATAACTCATCAGAAAATAAATATGACTCATCAGAAATACAAACATGACTCATCAGAAAATAAACATGACTCATCAGAAACACAAACATGACGCATCAGAAAATAAACATGACTCATCAGAAACACAAACATGACTCATCAGAAACACAAAACATGACTCATCAGAAAATAAACATGACTCATCAGAAAATAAACATGACTCATCAGATACACAAACACGACTCATCAGAAACACAAAACATGACTCATCAGAAACAAACATGACTCATCAGAAACTCAGACATGACTCATCAGGGTTGTACCTTCTTGGCCATGGCCTCAGACTCCTCTGAACTCTCCGTGTTCTTCTCGTAAGCTTTCCCAACTCGAGCCACAAAGTCCTTCACGGTCTCACACAGAACCCTGAGTCCAGAGACACAAAGAGCCCGTTAGAGAACAGCCAGGTCCACAGAGGATCAGTGAATCTTAACAGAACCAGGTCCTACTTGGCAGAGGAGATGACCACAGAGTGCTGGTCTGAGGTCAGGATCTTGGTCAGGTGAGCAGCCACTGAGTCCTCRTAGGTGAGGATCTGCTGGACCTGGATCAGAGGAAGAAACGTTCTGAGAACCTGTCAGAGAACATCATCATTGTTATCCACAGCAGCGTTTGACACAGGACAGGTAACACAGGTGAGTCTTTGGGACAAGCAACAGGAAGTGATGTCACTACCTCAGAATCCTCACTGCAGTCCTCGGTAACTGTGGAGGTCGAGTGTTGCCGTGGTAACTTTGTCTCATAGACCATGATGCTCCACCTGAAGAAGAGGAGACAAACGAGTGTTTACAGCCTCACCTGGTCCACAGGTGTGAGCCAGGGGACAGCAGCTCACCTGTCCAACATYTTGGTGCTGGCTCTCTCCAGTTTCTCCAGAATCTGAGGCAGCTGAGTGTCGTCATCACAGGCTGAGCCCCAGCCCAGGACTCGAGCCAGATCGTTGCCGGTCCCCAGAGGAAGAACCCCCAGCTGGCACTGAAACACACGTCAGCCTCGTTAGCTCTGTGAGCTCGTTAAGCCCAGGGAGGAGCCTAACGWGGCTGACCTACCTGTTTATGCAGCATGAGGGCATCGATCTCAGACAGGACCCAGCCCACGCTGCCGTCTCCTCCACAGACCAGGATCCTGAAGGTGTCGAACCTCTGGAACAGGCGCAGGCTGCGGGACAGAGACACACCTTCATGTTACAGCTCACCTGCTTCTCCTTAACTCTGTGTGTGTGTGTGTGTGTGTGTGCGTCTAACCCCAGGTGAGGGCCTCCGTTCATCAGGTCAAACACCTGCGCAGGGTTCAGCAGCTGTTTGAAGCGCCGCAGGAACTTCACGCCCTGATTGTCTCCGCTTTTAGAGTTGACAAAAACCAGCAGAGGACTGGTGCAGGACGGAGGACAGGACGCCTTCCAGAAACCTGGACACACACATGAGGTCACATGTCAGATCGGACACGCAGCCAGGTGTTTGTGTTTCACCACCTGCGGGGGCGGAGTCCCTCACCGTCAGAGTCGATGCTGTTGAGCGCCGTGGGAGGAATGACGGACACTTTGCACTGACCCAGAGGACACTTGGACGGCAGCTGCTCCTTACAGGCTGAGTGCACCTGGAGACAGAACACACCTGAGCTTCAGGACACCTGCAGGGAGCTGGGCCCAGCCTGAGCGTGTGTGTGTGTGTGTGTGTGTGTGAGTCTCACCATGGCTTTGCACCAGAGACACCTCCAGTCCTGCAGCCGGAGGACACTGCCGCACGTCTTATCACACACGCTGCACTTAGCCGACACGGGCAGGTTCCCCTCCAACCACTGGTGAGGCATGGACACCTGAGGAGACCAGGTAAGGGGATCAGGTTAGAGGGGACCAGGTGAGGGGACCAGCTTAGAGGGACGAGTGAGGGGACCAGGTAAGGGGACAAAAGTCACGTGTCTCACCCCGTCCTCGTCCTCGATGATGTCCTTCCCGATAGAAGCTAGAGTCGTCCACTTACAGTTGTTGGTGGCTCGGACTGCACACCGCTTATGAGCTTTAAATTTACACACTGAGCACACACATGTCAAACACAAACACAACTCATCAGAAACACAAACATGACTCATCAGAAACATAAACATGACTCCTCAGAAACAAACATGACTCATCAGAAACAAACATGACTCATCAGAAACACAAACATGACTCATCAGAAACATAAACATGACTCATCAGAAACATAAACATGACTCATCAGAAACATAAACATGACTCATCAGAAACATAAATTTGACTCGTCAGAAACACAAACATGACTCCTCAGAAACACAAACATGACTCGTCAGAAACAAAAATGACTCCTCAGAAACAAACACGACTCATCAGAAATAAACACGACTCCTCAGAAGCACAACCATGACTCATCAGTGCTACAGTTGTTGGTGGCTCGGACTGCACACCACTTATGAGCTTTAAATTTACACACTGAGCACACACATGTCAAACACAAACACAACTCATCAGAAACACAAACATGACTCATCAGAAACATAAACATGACTCATTGGAAACATAAACATGACTCGTCAGAAACAAACATGACTCATCAGAAACAAACATGACTCATCAGAAACAAATATGACTCATCAGAAACACAAACATGACTCATCAGAAACATAAACGACTCATCAGAAACATAAACATGACTCGTCAGAAACAAACTTGACTCCTCAGAAACACAAACATGACTCGTCAGAAACAAAAACGACTCCTCAGAAACAAACATGACTCATCAGAAACAAACATGACTCCTCAGAAACACAAACATGACTCATCAGTGCTACAGTTGTTGGTGGCTTGGACCGCACAACGTTTGTGAGCTTTTAACTTCCACGTGTGTTAGTGACATGGTGTGAATCTGWTCAGACTGATGTTTGTTTGTTTGTTTGTTGTTTACCTTCACAGGACAGCCCGTGAGACGTGACTCCGGACAGCGCCTCCCTGCACACGTTGCAGTACGTGGGTCTGGCGTGGGAGCAGGCGTACCAGTTGTGCATCCCGCTGAAGTGGTCCATGCTGTACTGGGTGGACTGTGGGGGGGGGGGGGGCACAGACAAGGTGAGCTGCAGGTACACACACTTACCTGCTGAACACAGGTGACAGCTGCTCTCACCTCATAGTTCTGTCTGTTCTGAGCACTGCGCAGCGCCGCCATCCACTCCTCCATCTCCTTCCTGTTGTCTGCACAGAGAATGAGGCGCCTGCAGGGCGTGATCACCTGGAACACAGGTATACAGGTGGTACACAGGTACACAGGTGGTACACAGGTACAACACAGGTACACAGAGAAGGGGGTCAACATTAAACAAACTGGACAGAAAAATAACTAGAAAAACTGTATTTCCTGCATGAACGCTTTGTGCTGAAAACTTTAGCTGCATTTTTAATTCAAGGTCAGTTTAAAACATGAAACTTAGCTGAAAGAAGCACAGACAGAAGCTGCATTACATCTTAAATAGCTTAAAATAATTTACGTTAGCATCAAAACAAGCTAAAGCTAGCACACACAAACTGAAGTTAGCACCCAGAAGGTGAAAGTCTAAACAATTTAAAATTAGTAGAAAAAATGGAAGTATAAAAAAATGATCAATTGTTGTAAAATAGCTAAACAGCTAAAATTTACAGTGAAACAGCTAAAATGTAGCTGGAAATTCTTTAATTAGCATAAGGAAAAATAAGAAGCACAAGCTTGCTGAACTCAGCAGAAATGAGTTGCAGTAGCTAAAAAAATGTGTATTTAGCTTAAAAAAGCTAACTTTAACTAATAACAGCTGAACATTAGCTAAAATTGCAAGATGTTCAAAAAAGAAGAGAAATAGAAGAACAGCAGAAAGAAGCAGGATTTTAGCTTAAATAGCAGAAAAAGCTAAACTTAGCAAAAAGAAGCTAAAAWGAGCAGAAGCAGAATAGAAGATGTAAGACGYTGTAAAGATTTAGAAACATTTTGAAGTTGAAAACAGCTCCTTTCATTTTCAACGTGTCTGAAAAAGTGAAAAAAGCTAAAGAAGTAAAAACAGCTGAAAACCCAAACAGCTGAAGGTCCTGAAGGAGCTGAACCTTCTGATGTAGGAGTTACTGAACCAGACATGTGCCAAGAACTGATCCTGTTCTCACAGATCCAACAGCTGATCCACGGTGCGTTCAGGGAGCGTGGGACAATCTGAACACCATCGTCACAGGTTAACATGGTAACAAAATGTTTTATAACACCAGCTTTCATTTTGAGTCTGACTAACTGGATCAGGACGTCACAGAACCCTGGTCCCACACAGCTGCACTGTGTGTGTGTGTGTGTGTGTGTGTGTTTGTGT
>NW_013953574.1:51229-53633 GCF_001266775.1 Austrofundulus limnaeus
TGTGTGTGTGTGTGTGTGTGTGTGTGTGTGTGTGTGTGACGCAGATCTCCACTTCCTGTTCAGATGTTCAACAATGGACCCCCTGTTCCCACAGAGACAGAAATAGAATCAGAACCAGGACCGTGGGTCATGTGTCAGCRGGTCTCACAGCTGCTGGAGGAGGAAGAGAGAAAAACAGCCGAAGGAAGMGAATCGGCTGTTTTTCTCTCTCCCCCGGCTGAACGGATCAGAACAAACCCGGACAGAACTCTGGACCTGTGACGTCAGCAGGTCCAGCTGTGAGAACAGAACCAGGACGTAGTCCCAGAACCTCCAAACATGGACACACTGGTTCTGTTCTGAGGAATGTTCTCACAGCTGAGCAGCGCCCGGCCCGGCCCGGCCCGGCCGCACGGATCAGAACCACGGCTCCTGTAGGCCAGCTGTGGGCGGGGTCGGGGGCGGGGTTTGGACTCACGGTGAAGCTGTTGTTGACGTTCTTGGTGCTGGACTCGGCCACGCTGGCGTCCGTCAGGTCCACCTCGTCGAAGATGATGGACTGCAGACAGACAGGAAGTGGCGGACGGTCAGTGGGGAAGCTCGGCTCAGGCTCCGCCCACCGACGCCCTCCCCGAGGACTCACCTTGCCGGTCTGGGCGTAGTACAGCGTCCTCCCTCTCAGCTTGAAGTAGCGTCTCTTCCAGCGCTGGAAGGAGCTGGTTTGCTTCAGCAGCGTGCCCTCCCTCAGCACCGTCTGCAACAGACAGGAAGTGAGGGGGCGGGGCCTCGGCAGCAGCGTCATACACAGACATGGTTTGAAGGGATTCTTTGTAAATAAAGTTAAATATTTCAAAACGTTTTAAAATGACAAACACARCACCTGAGCTGTGTGCAGGTGAGACAGCTGCCCCGAAGCCCCGCCCTCACCTGCCACCAGGTGTGTTTCATGTCTAACCTGAGAGCAAAACTACTGAGTGTCCTCTTCATCACATGAGGAAGAGGAGTAAACTGCAGCTCCTCCGGAACAGAACCTCAGACGGCTGGACCTGACCCGGTCCGACACAGGCAGCCAACCAGGTGAAGGTTCTGACTGACAAACAAAACCACAGCGACCCTGACCAGCTGGACCTGAAGGATCCTCGGGTCCTGGCCGGACACTCTGACCCGSTTCTGTGGTTATTCTTTTACAGAACCAGCTCTGACCCAACAACAGCTTCAAATAGAAACTGGACCTGAACCCAGTCACTGCTGCCTTCAGGGACTGCAGGAACTCACAGCTTCCACGCAACAGCTGAGGTTCCTGAACGCATCACTGTGCCTGTGAGGCGTTTGTGTGTCGCTTGTTTATTCAGGGTCAGAGTCCACCGGCCTGACCCATGTTCCCCAGACTCTTCCTCATCCTCCTCTTCCTCTTTATTTACACCTCATTCATAGAAAGCCTCAGAACTTTAAAATGTATTTTATATAAATATATAAGTTTAAGAATTTTACTTATAAATAACAAACATAAATAAAACATGAAATTTTTTTAATAAAATGAATGATTCCTCACTGATCACTAATTAAGTTCATAAAAACAACATGAAAACAGTAAAAAAAATTAATAAGTTTTGTTTTTATCAACATAAATAACATAAAATCGTGTAATTTAATCAGTTTACTGTTAAAATATTTGGCTCTAAATGACAGAAAACAGACCTTTAAATGTTCCGGGTTTTCTCGGAGTCCCTGAACGCAGCAGCAGCAGCTGCCGTAAAGCAGCTGATTGTTGATCAATAATCAATAACCCAACCACCCGCTGCTCACCGTAACTCACACACGGACAGAACTCTGACTCATGAGACCCGCTGCAGCTCGAAGGAACCAGAACCGAACCGAACCGAGCGACATGGAGTCCGTTAGATCTCACCGAGGATAACGGGAAACATCAACCGGTCCCGGAGACACCTTCCCCGGCCACACAGCCCCTATCTGCCTAGACCCCAACCGAACATGACACTCTAACCGAACCGGACCGGACCGGGACTTTTATCCCGGCGCGGCTGGTGTGAAATATTTAAAGTCTCTAGCTTCGGTTCCGGGACTATTTTTCTCCGCGGACTTTTTTTTCTCGTTAAATTAAGTTATGTTAATAAAACACCACGAACAGAACCGCCCTTCACCCGAACCTCACACTATTTGTTCCCGTTAAACTGTTTCCTGGCAGCGTGAGATGGACCGGGTCCTGACCCGGAATGTTTCGAATTCTCTCGGGCAGTTCACTCGGTCCAAACTGTATTTAAATTTCTGCCGGTTTAAACTGATGTTCGTCTTTTAAACGAGATATTCTGAAAWAAACGGAAAAATAAAAATAATTTTAAATAAAAAATGCTCCCAGTTTTTATTCGGCATTATTAAAATCCACCGGGAGCGAACAGGTTGGTTC
>NW_013953574.1:53643-68702 GCF_001266775.1 Austrofundulus limnaeus
GAGCACAGGTTGGTTCCGGGCTCCGGGTTTTGGACGCTGAGGAGGCCGGCTGTGGTCGCCTCCGGCGGCCGGCGGATGAGGAGGATGTGGGGGAGGAAGGCATCAAAGTGGCGGTTAAAGACGAAGCAGAACAAACTCWGGTCCGGTCCGTTAGAGCCGGACCAGAACACAAACTTCAAGTCATCAGAAAACAATTTCTCTGAGGTCTGAAACTGTAAGAAACCACYCCGAAAGGTAGGAAATATAAAAGTATCGGTTCTTTCCCGGGAGTTCGGTGTAACGGGTCTCTGCCTCCYACGGTTCAGAGCAGCCCGGGGCTCWGTGTGGCCCAGTCCGCTGAATGACCGCGGATGGTCCGTCAAGCACACCCGGTTCTGACCCTCCGTACCTTGCTGCGGATCTGACCGGACGTCGACACTTTCCGGATGAGTTTCTGCGGAGATCCGGGCTCCTGCTCCGGCTCGCTATCCGACGACTCGTCCGGGCACCGGGCCGCGATGGACTCCGGTTCCCCGGCCTCCGCCATCCTGTCATCAGACCCCCAAGAGGAGCCGGGGAGGCAGCGCCCCCCAGCGGCGGGCCGCCGGAAGCGCAGGGGAGGCGGCGCCCCTGGCGGCAGGCAGGGGTACTGAGGCAGTGCCCTCTGCTGGTGAAACCGTGGAATTACAACCAATAATACTGTATAACCTCAGTACGCTATTTTCCTTCTTTAAAAAAAAAAAAACACAATAAAAAAGGTTGAAGCTCTGTGTGTTCACTTTAATCCTCCCCTAAACATCATCTGTCTCTCTTAAAGCTTTTAGTTCAGTGGAAGGATCTGAAAGTTTAAAAATATTTAAATATTTAGTTCCTCTCAGTGAGGGGAGAGGTCACAGACTTTTTACTTCTGGAATAAAAAAAAATCAGATAAAGACAAAAACAAATCAAGTCACAAACTGTTGTCAACAATATTTTTTAATTATAGGAACAGCAGGAAAACAACAACTACAAACTGAACTCTGATCCACTAAAACACTCAGGAAGGTCAAGATCCTACAAACCTAAACAGAACACAAGAAGGTCCAGTTTTACAACTCAGCCGAGATTCAAACACTAACAAGCATTTTTAAATAATTTAAACCAACATTATTACAACACGAGTTTACAGAAGCTTCTGAAGCAGCAGAGCATCACAACTAACACTTCATCACATCAGGACTCACTCTGACTCCCAGAAACAAGACCAGACTGCTCAGGAAGTCCTGAACCCCGGTCAGGGTCACAGGACGGGTCAGACACACAGCTGGCTTGTTTCTGGAGGACAGACAATACTCAGGCAAGAAGATCCAGATGAACTGGGTGGTGATTGTGATCAGCTCTGGCTGCTGGCGGCCATCTTTGTAGTTCATGCCTCARCGGGGGACTCATCATCGTCACCGTAGACCACGCCCTTCAGGTAGGCCCGTTTAAAGTCCTCAAACACCATGTCTTCAGGTTCACTGGGTCCAACACAGAACAGTAGAACCTCAGCCAGTTTAAACATCCATCTTCTGGGTGGTCATGTGACCAAACACAACTCTTACCTGTCTTTGACTGAAGTTCAGCAGCAGAAAAAATAAGAGATGGTTTAAAGGCTTTTATGGAACAAAGATCACTGAACAAAAATATACATTTAATTCATCAACCCCCCCAAAACTTAAACCTCTAATCAAGCAGTCTGCTGAGTAAGAAATTTACTGAGATGCAGTTGTGTGTGTGTGTGTGTGTATACGGGTTTTTCCTACAACATGGGGACAATTTTCTCAAAAAAAAAGCAGCCTCATGGGGACTGAAGTGAATCGTGGAGACCAATGTCAGGTCCCCACGGGTCCAAATGCAAATTACAGGTGGGGGGCTAGGTTTAGGACCAAGGTTTAGGTTAGTTTTTTTTTACCAGTCTGTGGAACCACCAGAACCTAAACTCTGCAGGTGTGTTGAGTGGGTGGAGCTACAGGGTGTGTGGGTCCTTACCTGCTTCAGGTTTAGGATGCATCAGTTTGAAGGGAACCTCCAGAGACACATCACTGAAACACACACAGAGCTGTTAGCGTGCACGTTTGATCAAACACACACACATACTATCAATATGAGCATGCACGTTAGATCAAACACACACTGACGTACCTGGACCCCACCATCCTGTTGAGAAGCAGCAAACAGAGAAAATACAGTCAGTTCAAAGGGTTCATTTTTCCCTCAGTGCTGACTGACAGGAGCAGCCTGTGACTCATAAGATCAACAGGAAGTTCAGCTGTTTACTAAACTAACATAAAAGTTTCTGTGAGTTTATGGAGCTATGAGAGTTTTTACTCCKATACTTCCTGCTGCTACGTACGTTACCCTGCACGCCGAGCGGCACACACTCACCCAGACGCGATCATCTTCAGCACCACCTTGTAGGAAACGAGCATCCCCTGAACCTCCTTCAGGACCTCCTGCTTCACACTGAGAAACACAGAGAAATCAGAACTCCTCACTCCATGGCAACACATGCAGAAAAACCTGCAGTGTAGAAACTTCTGCATCTATATCAACACCTACAGAAACATCTGCATCAACATCTGCATCAACACCTACAGAAACATCTGCATCAACATCTGCATCAACACCTACAGAAACATCTGCAGAAACATCTGCATCAACACCTGCAGAAGCATCTGCAGAAACATCTATATCAACACCTACAGAAACATCTGCATCAACACCTGCATCAACACCTGCATCAACACCTGCAGAAACATCTGCATCAACACCTTCAGAAACATCTGCATCAACACCTGCATCAACACCTACAGAAACACCTACAGAAACATCTGCATCAACACCTGCATCAACACCTACAGAAACATCTGCATCAACACCTGCATCAACACCTACAGAAACATCTGCATCAACACCTACAGAAACATCTGCAGAAACATCTGCATCAACACCTGCAGAAACATCTGCAGAAACATCTGCATCAACACCTGCAGAAACATCTGCATCAACACCTACAGAAACATCTGCAGAAACATCTGCATCAACACCTGCAGAAACACCTGCAGAAACATCTGCAGAAACATCTGCATCAACACCTGCAGAAACATCTGCATCAACACCTACAGAAACATCTGCATCAACACCTACATAAACATCTGCAGAAACATCTGCATCAACACCTACAGAAACATCTGCATCAACACCTGCAGAAACATCTGCAGAAACATCTGCATCAACACCTGCAGAAACATCTGCAGAAACATCTGCATCAACACCTGCAGAAACATCTGCATCTATATCAACACCTGCAGAAACATCTGCATCAACATCTACATCAACACCTACAGAAACATCTGCATCTATATCAACACCTGCAGAAACATCTGCATCAACATCTACATCAACACCTACAGAAACATCTGCGGAAACATCTGCATCAACACCTGGATCAACACCTACAGAAACATCTGCAGAAACATTTGCAGCACCCCTGCTGCCTACTGTCAGAACTACAGCTGTTTTAAGTTACAGTCCAACATTTAGAAGCAACATGTGTTGCAGAGAACACCAGAACCACAGATTCATGACAGCATCATCAAGTTCGGGTCTTTCTGGTCTCAAAACAAGAACCAGAGACCTGTCCCTCAGGGTCTGAACGAGGGTCCTGCAGTGTGGACGTGTGGACACATGAACAGGTGAGTCTGTGTGTGTGTGTTTGTGTCTCTACATGCTGGACGAAGCCAGGTTGGTGTCTTCATGTTTGAGTCGTCCATCCAAAGCGATGCCTCGGCGCTCCTTGTTGTACGCCAGCAGTGGGTACAGGGTGTACTCCTTCCTCAGTGTGGTCCCAGAGGGGACAGAGTCCCTGTCAGACATGTAAACAGGTAAACATGACATGTCTCCCACATGCGAGTCAGAGAACCTGGACAACAGRAACACTCACTCTGTCTCCTCTCTGGCCACAGATTTGACGTATTTGTCATTGGAGTAAAGAACAACGTTGGTCACCTGTTCCACTGAACACAGAAACATGACAATGAACACACACACACACACACAGGACAGGTGTACAGGTTTTGGTATAAAGTGAGAGGATGTCACCTGACAAACTGATGTCTTTAATGTTCCTGCTGGATGAGTTGTTGATCTCAACGTTAGCTTTGACCGGCTCTCCGTGGTAAAACGTCTGCGGACAGACAGACACAGTTGGACAGATGTGAAGACTTAGGATGGTTCTCAGGTGTGGTCTCATGTCCTGTCATTATGTCCCTGCTTCTGATCCAGGGCTGCTGGTTTTGATGGGTGACCTTGGAAGGCGTGGCTAACAGCTAACAAGGTGTATGTATTTCTGATCATAAATCCAACACGCTACATGTTGATGGGGTGATTCAAACATGTTGAACTCATTACATTAAGCTGGGATGAAAACAGAAACCATGTGTGAAGAATCCAGTGACCGGTCGCAAAACCGGGTCCATTCTAACCTCTTTGGGCAGGCTGAGCTTCACGTGCAGAGGTTTCTCAGACATCAGGAACTCAAAGGTCATCTCTGCCACTGGAACCACCTTGGTGCTCTCTGGACTGAACTGAATCTTTCTGATGGTGAGACGAACTGAGCTCCTGCACACAGAAGACAGAGGACATGAGACAACACAAGTGGACTGGTTCAAGGTCTGTGAAACTGGACTACACTCACTGTTTGTCAATCTTCTCATCTTGATTGTCTCCACAGAAAGCTTTAACCTCGAACTCAACAGCACATTTCTGCTCAACACAAACACACAAGAGATGGATGGATGGATGGATGGATGGTGGATGAATGGTTGGATGGATGGATGGATGGTAGATGGATGGATGGATGGATGGATGGATGGTTGGTTAAATGGATGGATGAATGGATGGATGGATGGTTGAATGGTTAAATAGATGAATGGATGGATGATTGGTTGGTTAGATGGATGGATGGATGGAAGGTTGGATGATAGATGGATGGATGATTGGTTGGTTAAATGGATGGATGATGGATGAATGGATGGATGGATGATTGGTTAGATGGATGGATGGATGATTGGTTGGTTAGATGAATGGCTGGATGGATGGATGTTTGGATGATGGATGGATGGATGGTTGGATGATGGATGGATGGATGGATAGATGGATGGATGGATGGATTGATGGATGGATAGATGGATGGATGGATGGATAGATGGATGGATGGATGGATGGATGGGTGGTTCCAGTACCTTCCCCTCATCAGTTGGACCGGGCTGAAGACTGATGGAACACGGCAGGTTGTCTGGAAACTGAAATAAAGACTTTTATTTTGAAAACTGCTGACAAATTAAATTGATGTCCCTGAGTTCAGACATGTGCTGTAGGGTCAGATCTTAGTCCTGATTAGACATGGATCAGTCCATGGACTTGTGTCAGACCCTAGTCATGTATCAGACCCTGGTCTTGGATCAGAGCCTAGTCTCGGATCATACACTGGTCTTAGATCAAACAGTGGGCTTGGATCAGACCCTGGTTTTCGATCAAACTGTGGTCTTGGATCAGACCCTGGTCTTGGGTGAACTCCTCCCTCACCTCGAAGAAGAAGGGGTAGGCGTTGTCTCCCAGCTTGCGGAGCAGTCTTTGCTGGATTTTGGTGTGGGTCAGCTGTTCTCTGTCCTGCAGTTCTGGATAAACCTGCCGGGTCACCACAAACAGGTCCCTCCTAAAGGCCACGCCCATCACATCCATGTCCTGGCGTCCATAGCGGAACGTACATGACAGCATCACGTACACTGCAGGAGACAGAAAACTGAGTAATGTGAGGACATCGCAGTACCAGGATGTACCCCTAGATTCTGGATCTAAAGGACCATGTGATCCAGAATGGGACTGAGGAACATGAGGAAACCCTCACATTAGATCCGGTTCTAAAGCCCTGATGGAGTTCTGGAGTGCGGTAAACATATCGTCACTTTATGGAGGTTCTGAGCCACACTCACCTTTCTTTCCCTTGAGCTGCGCAGGGTCTATCACGATCACTCCATCTGTCAGACAGGAAACAGGAAGTGACTGCATCACACAACGATCACTCCACAACCAAGCAATCAAAAACCAACAAAAACAACTAACATCAGAACTCACCAACTGGATCTACAAAATCACAGTGGTCTACAAAGTCTCTCTTGGCCATGTAGACCGCCACCTGCAAGAAAAGTGGGGCATCAAGTCAGGTTATGGATAGATAGTTAGACAGATGGATGGATAGACAAATGGATAGATGGATGGATGGACAGATGGAAAGATGACTCACAGACTTGTCTCTGGACACCTTCTTGAAGACAACATGTTTTGGACTCATCTTGACCGACAGATTCTTGACCTGAAACAAAAATCTACCAAGTTTTTACAGCTTGAAGTCAAATGTGAAAAACTGGATCCAGAACCTCCTTCAGCAGCAGAATAATTTTTCTCTTTGTAGAACAATGGGTGTCTAAATGACCTTTGACCTTCACTGAGTGATTGGCAGCACCACTTATTTTTATCCCAGAACCAGGACCAGTTGTAAATAAGAAACTGTTCTTAATGTTTTGCCTGTTGAAATAAAGGTTAAATAAAATAAAGTAAACCAGAACCAGAACCAGTACAGCTGCAGGTGAGTTTTCAGAAAATACATCAGAACAGAAGATAAAGAGGATCCACACTGACCTGAAGCAGCAGCTGCAGCAGTGATGAAGATGATGGACTCAGCTGTAGTGAAGCAGCTGAAGCTCTGATCAGATGTATTTATAATCTGTGCACACGCAGCAGGTGGATCATTACCTCTGTAATCCTGCAGATCTGCAGGGCTCCTCCACCGAACGGAGAGCCTGGAGTTTCCATCAGGAGCAGGAACAACACATTTATTTGTTTACACCCCACAAATTAGCATTCTGCTACTTATCTTTTGGCTAACATTCAGCTTTTAGTTAGCATTCTGCTACTTATCTTTTGGCTAACATTCAGCTTTTAGTTAGCATTCTGTTACGTATCTTTTAGCTAACATTCAGCTACTTTTAGTTAGCATTTTACTACTCATCTTTTAGCTAACATTCAACTACTTCTTGTTAGTTTTTACTACTCATCTTTTGGCTAACATTCAGCTACTTTTAGTTAGCATTTATTACTGCTTATCTTTTTGGCTAACATTAAGCTACTTTTAGGTAGCATTTTGCTACTTATTTTTTGGCTACCCCTCCACAGAGTCGCCACCTTAACGTGGTGGAGGGGTTTGAGTACACTCACTGTGATCTCGGGGGCTATGTTGTTTGGGGCGTTAGCCCCTGGTAGGGTTTCCCATGGCAAACAGGCCTCGTGGAAGGGGTAAGACAAAGCAATTCAGAACCCTTGATGAGGAAACATCACATACATCAGGAAACCTCGCCCGGAATAGGGAAACCGGGGTACCTCCCTGGAGCCAGGCCTGGGGACGGAGCTCGCTGGCAAGCGCCTGGTGGTCGAGCCTTGGCTCATGGGGCTCRGCCGGATGAAGTCCGAAAGGACTACAGGAGGCCACCTCCACGTGGACCCACCACCCGCGGGGAGGACCTTCATGGTCGGGTGCGATGCATGCTGGGCAGCAGGTGAAGGAGGGTCCCTGGCTGTGCTGATTTCTGGTGACAAAGACTGACTCTAGGGACATGGAACATAACTTCACTCGCGGGTAAGGAGCCAGAGCTTGTGGGTGAGGTTGAGCATTACCAGTTAGAGCTGGGCTCACCTCAACTCACAGCTTGGGCTCTCTCCTACTCTGGAGTTGCCCAGGAAGAGAGGCAACAGGCGGGTGTGGGGATACTCACAAGCCCCCGGCTGTGTGCCTCTGTGTTGGAGTTGACTCCAGTAGATGAGAGGGTTGCCTCTATGCAGCTTCGTGCTGCAGGTGGGAAGGTTCTGACTGTTGTTTGTACTTATGCACCAAACATCAGTTCAGATTACCCGGCCTTTTTTGGAGTCATTGGATAGTGTCCTGGAAAGGGTGCCATCTGAAGACTCCCTCGTTCTATTGGGTGAATTAAATGCCCATGTGGGCAGTGACRGAGTTATCTAGAAAAAGGTGATTGGGTGGAACGGTCTCCCTGATCTGAATAGTGTTCTGTTATTGACTTCTGTGCCAAGCACGGTTTGTCCATAACGAACACCATGTTTGAGCATAGAGAGGTCTATAAGTCTACTTGGTACCAGGCCACWTTAGGCCAAAGGTCGATGATTGATTTTGTAATCGTGTCATCAGACCTGTGGCCCTATGTCTTGGACACTTGGGTGAAGAGAGGGGAAGAGCTGTCAACTAATCACCACCTGGTGGTGAGTTGGATCTGTTGGTGGGGGAGGTTGCTGGACAGACCTGGTGAACTCAAACCCATAGTGAGGTTGAACTGGGAATATTTGGCATGGCCACCTGTCCGTGTGATCTTCAACTCCCTCCTCTGGGAGAGTTTTTCACATGTCCCGGGGGAGGTCGGGGACATGAATCCGAATGGGCCATGTTCAGGGTCTCTATTGCAAACGCGGCTTCCAGGAGCAGTGGCCTGAAGGTCATTGGTGCCTGTCGCGGTGGCAACCAAAGGACCCGSTGGTGGACACCATCAGTGATGGAGGCCATCAGGCTGAAGAAGGAGGCCTTCCGGACTTGGCTTTCCCGGAGGACTCCTGAAGCAGCTGACAGGTACAAGGTGGCAAAGAGGGTTGCAGCTTCTGTGGTTGCAGATGCAAAAACTCAGGCGTGGGAGGAATTCAGGGAGGCCATGGAGAAGGACTTTCGACTGGCCTCGAGGAGGTTCTGGCAAACTGTTCGACGACTCCGAAAAGGAAAGTGTTCCCTGTCCCAGGCTGTACTTGGCTTGGGAACTGCTGACCAGGACTGATGATATCATTGGGTGGTGGAAGGAGCACTTTGAGGATCTCCTGAATCTACCCTTCATGCCCACCTTTGAGGAGGCAGAGTCTGAAGACTTGGGGGAAGACGAGCCCAATACCATGGCAGAGGTCACCGAGGTAGTCAAAAAGCTCCTTGGTGGCAGGGCACCAGGGGTGGATGAGATTTGCCCTGAGATGCTGAAGGCTCTGGATGTTGTGGGGCTGTCATGGTTGACACTTCAACATCGCATGGAGGACTGGGACAACTCCTGTGGAGTGGCAGACCAGGGTGGTGGTTCCCATTTTTTAAAAGAGGACTGGAGAGTGTGTTCGAACTATCAAGGGATCACACTTCTCGCCCTCCCCAGGAAATTTTACTCCAGGGTGTTGGAAGAGGGGCTCTGATTGACTGTCGTACCTCAAGAGGAGCAGTGTGGCTTTCATCCTGGTYCTGGAACAGTGGACCAGATCTTTACCCTAGCAGAGTTGCTAAGTGGGTCATGTTAGTTTGCCTTTCTGGTCTACATGTGTTTTGTAGCCTTGGAGAAGGCTTATGACTGTGTTCCTCGAAGCATTCTGTGGGGGGTGCTGCGGGAGTATGGCGTGTCTGGGCTGCTACTAAGGATGATCCAGTCCCTGTAGAAGCAGGAGCTGTGTACATATTCTTGGCACAAAGTCGAGCTTTTTCTCAGTGATGTTGGACTCTGCCAGGGCTGTCCCTTGTCTCCGATTCTGTTTGTAGTGTTTTTGGACAAGATCTCAAGGCGCAGGGTGTCTGGTTTGGGAAGCACAGGGTCTCATCTCTGCTGTATGCAGATGATGTGGTTCTGTTGGTGTCTTCGGACCAAGACCTTCAGCATGCACTGGGGCGGTTCACAGCCATGTGTGAAGCRGTTGGGATGAAGGTCATTTCCTCTAAGTTTGAGGCCATGGTTCTCATCTGGAAAAGGGTGAAATATCCCCTCCGGGTCGGGGGAGAGTCTCTGCCTCAAGTGGAGGAGTTAAAGTATCTGGGTGTCTTGTTCACGAGTGATGGTAGGATGGAGCGGGAGATGGATCGATGGATTGAGGGCTTGTCCTCGGTAATGAGGGCGTTACTTTGGTCAGTCGTGGTGAAGAAAGAGCTGAGTCTAAAGGCAAAACTCTCAATTTACTGGTCTGTCTTCGTTCCAACCCTCACCTGTGGTCATGAGGTGTGGATCATGACTGAAAGAACGAGATCCCAGATACAAGCAGCTGAAAAGAGCTTCCTTCAAAGGGTGGCCAGGCTCAGCCTTAGAGATAGGGTGAGGAGCTCCATCATCTGGGGCGAGCTTGAAGTAGAGCTGAGGCTCCTCCACATCAAAAGGAGTCATTCGAGGTGGTTTGGGCATCTAATTAGGAGCCTCCTGGACGCCTCCCTTTAGAGGTGTTCCGGGCACATCCCACTGGTAGGAGGCCCTGGGGAAGACCATTCGCTGGAGGGATTATGTATCCTCTCTAGACTGGGAATGCCTCAGGACGAGCTGGAAAGTATTGCTGGGGAGAGGGATGTCTGGGTTTCTCTCCTGGATCTGTTGCCTCCCCAACCCAGCTACGGATAAGTGGAAGAAGATGGAGATCTTTTGGCTAACTTTCAGATAGTTTTTGGCAGCATTTTGCTACTTTTATCTTTTAGCTTACCTTCAGCAATTTTTAGTTAGAATTTTGCTACTTTTTGGCTAACCTTCAGCTACTTTTAGTAAGCCTTTTACTACTTTTATTTTTAAACTAACATTCAGCTATGTACATTTAGTTAGCATGTTACTTTATATTTTGGCTAACCTTCAGCTACTTTTAGTTAGCATTTTGTTATTTTATCTTTTGGCTAACCTTCGGCAACTTCCAGTTAGCRTTTTGCTACTTTATATTTTGGTTAATATTCAGCTACTCTTCATTTTTGGCTCGTGTCTAGTGTTGCTACTTTTTGCTATATTTAGCCTTCAGTTTTGCAACGTTTTGCTTTTTGCAAGCATTTTGATTCGTTGGTTTTGGCTAGTGTTCTGTTCCTGTTAGCTTGAAGCACTCGGGTTCAGCTCAGTTTCATTCAGTGCTCAGTTTGTGGACCCCTCTTGGACCAAAGATTTCTAGTCCATGTATGTTGGTGTCGTCATGTGATCAGATGGAGCCTCTGAGCCGATCATCTCTGACAGACTCAGCAGTCTTGAGTGCTGACAGCAGCTAAACACACATACATACACACACACACCCCCCTCCTCATCAGGATATTAGTCATACACCAGAACCAAAACATTCTGCCTCACAAGAACTGATTCTGGCTCTCAAGCCCCAGAACCTGAATAAAAAACACAGACAGGGAGTCTGAGGGTAAACCGGTTTTATTTGGATCAATCAGCTGATCAGCGTCCACCAGACTCATCCCTGCTGCTTCTGGACCAGAACTCACTCACCTGCAGGATCCATCAGGACTTCCTGTCACTTGTAGTGGGTTAATGAGTGACAGACCTGACAGCCAATCAGAGCACAGCTTCAACAACGACCCGCCCAGGCTCATCCCAATGCCTTGCAGCAGATGTTAAATAAAAAAAAAAAAAGCAATAATCGAGAAAATCTGAAAACAAACACGGTGACCACGCCCACTTCCTGTGARGTCACACAATCAGCTGATTGATCAGTAACTGATTACAGGAACAAAGTTTGTTGAACCACATTCCTTCATTTCAAAAGTCGTCAAAAGGAGAAATTTGTTTTTTTAAAGTCTGATTCAAGATGGCCGCCAACCAAACAAACCAGACGTAACTCGGTGAATTCTGTAGGTAGTGAGCTATAATCTGGGGTGGTAGTGGCTGACAGTAATCCCCAACACAGACTCTGAGCGCCAACAGATTAAACAAAATGTCACACGGATCAGGTTATGTTCAAATTTAAACAAAACTGTTTGATTTGAACAGATTTTTTTTAAAACTCTGGCAGGAGAGGGGTCCTGGCCTCTGATTGGTCAGAACTGAAGCTTTGCTCTGATTGGTTGGTTGGCTCAGAGGCACATCAGGTTACAGACACACATTAGTGTTGTGTTGCTGTGTGTCTGTTACACACTTTCAGACATAAACACCACACAAACTCTCAGTTTTGATTTCCAAACATCTTGAGCCACTTCCTGTTTGACTTCCTGTTTCAGGTCCAGCCGACACATGAGGCTCAGAAACTTTAATGTGAAGTACTTCCTGTTTGGGGTCCAAACACATGAAGTTCAGAAACTTTAATGTGAAGTACTTCCTGTTTCAGGTCCAGTATCATCTCTTCTGCAGGCTTTAGTGTTCGGCTCGGCGTCAGCTGTCAATAAAACTTTATTAACAATCAGGCGGCGTGCAGAGCGAGCTCCTCCTCCTACCGTCACAGTTAAAACGACACGGAACAACATTAAAAGCTCCACTGGTCTCCCTGCTTTGTCACGCCATGCGACACCGACAATGGCCCCGCCCACTCCTCTCCAGCCAATCACATGTCAGACCACAGGATGGCCTTGCTGCCCTTCTCCACGCTGGCGACGTACACTCCCGACGGCGACCACGACACCGAGTTGATGGCAGAGCTGCACACAAGAAGAGGACAGTCAGGATGGGCCTGGATCCACTACCAGAACCAGACCGGGTCTGTGGGTCTTACGTGTGGTGTCGGTCCAGAGTTCGGTCCACTTTCCCTGTCAGGACGTTCCAGATGTACAGAGTTCCCTCAGCGGACCCTCCGGCCACGTAGCTGCCATCAGGACTGTCAACAAACAAACAGATCCAGATCCAGATCCAGATCCAGAACCAGAACCACACCTGGATCTATGACTCAAAGGAGCAGAAACTCACCTGAAGGTGACTCTGGTCCAATCAGCACCACACTTGAAGCCTTGAGCACTGAAAACACACACACACACACATCATGTTCTCCCTCTGCACAGGTGGGTTTTCTCTACAGACTGAACACATGCAGGTTGAGTTCATTAAGTCTCTCTGGTCTCTATGTGTCTCTGTGGTGGACTGAGACGTGTCCAGGTGTCTCTGTGGTGGACTGAGACGTGTCCAGGTGTATCTGTGGTGGACTGAGACATGTCCAGGTGTCTCTGTGGTGGACTGAGACATGTCCAGGTGTCCTCCTCTTTGTTCCCTCTAATTATTTTTAAACAGTCTTAACTTGCTCTGTTTGTTTGTTTGTTTATCACATTAGTGTAAACAGCAGGTAAGGACGTCTGGTTCACTTCCTGTTTAGTTGTTAGAAGCAGCACACTTCCTGCCTCACCTGTTCAGGGCTTCCTGTCAGAAGCAGGTGAACTCACCTGAAGGTCTGTCGGATGGCGTTGGTGCGCAGGTCGATGATCTTCAGCAGGTCGTCTCTGGAACAGGTGAGCAGCTCGGTGCGGTCGTGGTTCAGGTCCAGAGACGTCACCCGACCCATGAGCTCGATCTCCCGCACGATGCTCTCCGCCCTGCCTCACGCACGCACACACACACACACACACACACACACACACGTTCAGGTGAGTTGGTCCTCCAAAACGAACCACTCATCACTGACTTCCTGTTTGAACACACCTGATGTCCCAGAACCGGACCTTCTTGTCAAAGTGCCCGCTCATGACGCACTGCTCTGTGCACACGATGTCGTTACAGCTGGAGCCGGCGAACACCGTCTTCATACCTGCACAGGTGAGGAGAAATGTCAGAGGTCAGCAGCAGGCCACGCCCATAACACCTTCGGCAGCTGACCAATCACGTACAGACTTTGCTGCGCAGGTCCCACAGTTTGAGCGTGCGGTCGTAGCTCCCGGACACGATGCGGGCGTTGTCCAACAGGAAGCGAGCAGACAGCACCTTCCCGCTGTGACCCGTCAAGGTGTGCTGGAGGAGGAGCAACAGGACAGGTGAGGTCAGAGGTCACCTGACCTGAGACACAAAAACCACCAAACTCTGACACCTGGACCCACCCTTAGCCTGTAGTCGTCCACTGTCCAGATCCGACTGGCAAAGTCATTAGAGGCAGCCAGCAGGTAGGATCCCTGAGACATAAACACAAACAGGTAAACAACAACAATAACAATAAACAGCACATAGAATCCCTGAGACACACGAACAGGTAAACAACAACAACAAACAGCAGGTAGGATCCCTGAGACATAAAAACAAACAGGTAAACAACAACAACAACAAACAGCAGGCAGGATCCCTGAGACATAAACACAAACAGGTAAACAACAACAACAATAAACAGCACATAGAATCCCTGAGACATAAACACAAACAGGTAAACAACAACAACAATAAACAGCAGGTAGGATCCCTGAGACAAACACAAACAGGTAAACAACAACAATAAACAGCAGGCAGGATCCCTGAGACAAACACAAACAGGTAAACAACAACAACAACAATAAACAGCAGGTATAATCCCTGAGACATAAACACAAACAGGTAAACATAAACACAAACAGGTAAACAACAACAGTAAACAATCAGAGGGACTGAGGACTCACAGCGCTGTCAAACTCTATGCTGGTGATTCCTGCGTTGCTGCCGGTCAGAGCTCCTTTAGGCTCACAGCGACCTGAACACAAATGTACTCAGATTACTGTGGGACTGAACTCTGATTACTGAGGGACTGTACTCTGATTACTTTACTCAGATTACTGAGGGACAGTACTCAGATTACTGTACTCAAATTACTGAGGGACTGTACTCAAATTACTGAGGGACTGTACTCAGATTACTGCGGGACTGTACTCAGATTACAGTACTCTGATTACTGTACTCAGATTACTGAGGGACTGTACTCAGATTACTGAGGGACTGTACTCAGATTACTGAGGGACTGTACTCAGATTACTGAGGGACTGTACTCAAATTACTGAGGGACTGTACTCAAATTACTGAGGGACTGTACTCAAATTACAGTACTCTGATTACTGTACTCTGATTACTGAGGGACAGTACTCAAATTACTGAGGGACTGTACTCAAATTACTGAGGGACTGTACTCAAATTACAGTACTCTGATTACTGTACTCTGATTACTGAGGGACAGTACTCTGATTACTTTTCTGATGAAGGTCTCAGGTTGAAAACTTGAGATCAGCTCCCTCCTCCTCTTCCTCTTCCTCTTTATGCTCCATGCTGATTGGTTGTGTTGGATGTCAATCATCATCACAGAGAGGC
>NW_013953574.1:68737-72731 GCF_001266775.1 Austrofundulus limnaeus
GCATGATGGGAGCAGAGAGCAGCTGCTGGGAGCCAGAGGCAGCAGAGGATTGTGGGAAATCAGACCTTTTACTCCTCATCACTGACCTTCATCAGAGTGGAAGGTGTGTGTGTGTGTGTGTGTGTGTGTGTGTGTGTGTGTGTGTGTGTAACACTCACCTGCGACCACCTCCCACAGCTTCACCCTGCGGTCCATCCCTCCCGTTGCAAGTAGGCGGGATCCAGGGCTGAACCTCACGGCGTTCACCTCCCCGTCGTGGGCTTCCTGTCCACACAAACACAGACCTGGTCAGACCAGCTGACGTCTCTAATCCTCAGAGCCGTGGAGGAACTGGTCTCACAGTTAGACCGGCAGCTGTGCTGGACCTGAGGACCAACTGAATACTCACAAAGACATGCAGGGCTGTGGACGGCACTCGGACCTCTGCACACACTCCTGTCGGCGCCTCGGTGGGCTCTGGTGACGTGCTGAAGGAGTTGGTAGATCGACGCCTGCTGAGGAAGACCAAGAGTTGAGAAAGATTAGAATTTCAAAGAGCTGAAGTAGATCCTGAAGAGACSAGCAGACACATACCCGAAGATGTTGGAGATGGAGTCCAGYAGACCAGCAGGAGGCTGAGACTGTTTCCTGCTGTGAGACACAAGGACACGTTCAGGACCAGCAGGACCACAAGGACTCAGGAGGAAGACCTGAGTCAACATGAAGAACTGAACAACAGGATGTTGCAGGTCCGATCCCAGGATGATCAAGGACCAATCCCAGGACAGATCCCAGGATGATCCAGGTCCGATCCCAGGACAGATTCCAGGTCTGATCTACAGCCAATCCAGGACTGATTCAGGTTAACCCCAGGATGATCAAGGACATATACCATAATAGTGCAGAACCGATCTCATGATCCAGAACCGATTCCAGGACTGATTCAGGTCTGACATAGGATCGGTCCCAGGACCGATCCAGGACTGATCCAGGACCAACCTGAGCAACATCCAGACCTGAACTCACCTGAGAGTCCTGTTCATCGGCCTGTTGGGAGAGGTCTCTCCTGCTCCCTTCCCTCCGTCCTCAGCCAGCACCTCAATGTCATCGTCCCTGAAGAGGACACACACACACCCAGAGTCAGACCCAGACCCAGACTCAGGTCCAGATTAAACAGAACCCAGAGGAGTCACTGACGTCTCGATGGGCAGCGGTTCTTTGGCGGCGTCGGCTAAATCCTTCTGCAGCTTGGCCTGTCGGCGCCTGGAACACAAACAGCAGCCGTCACATCAGAGACTCCCATAGCAGACGCCCCGCCCACCTGCTCCCACTGAGGCTCCGCCCACCTGCTGTCCTTCTCGTTCTCGGCGTTCAGTCGGTTGGCCTCCTGAGCCTTCTCTGCCATCCAGCGGGACACCAGCTCCTGGTTGTCCTCCGTGGTCTTCCTCAGTTTCTCCTCCAGAGCGGAGAAGGTGATCTGCAGGGCGTCATACTCGTCCTTCAGCGTCTGATTGGCCTGCTCCAGCTCCTGCAGGGAACAGGAAGTTACTCTGCTCACGTGAACACACACAGGAAGTTTCTGCGGTCACATGATCAGGTCAGCTGACTGCTAAAAACTGATGAAGGTCTCAGGTTGAAAACTTGAGATCAGCTCCCTCCTCCTCCTAATCCTCTTTATGCTCCATGCTGATTGGTTGTGTTGGATGTCAATCATCATCACAGAGAGGCTGCAGGTTCTCACAGCAGCCTCTCTGTGATGTCACATCCTGTGTGATGTCACATCCTGTGTGTCAGCAGCTGCTGGGCCCATGGCTGCATCACTGGAGCATGATGGGAGCAGAGAGCAGCTGCTGGGAGCCAGAGGCAGCAGAGGATTGTGGGAAATCAGACCTTTTACTCCTCATCACTGACCTTCATCAGAGTGGAAGGTGTGTGTGTGTGTGTGTGTGTGTGTGTGTGTGTGTGTGTGTGTGTAACACTCACCTGCGACCACCTCCCACAGCTTCACCCTGCGGTCCATCCCTCCCGTTGCAAGTAGGCGGGATCCAGGGCTGAACCTCACGGCGTTCACCTCCCCGTCGTGGGCTTCCTGTCCACACAAACACAGACCTGGTCAGACCAGCTGACGTCTCTAATCCTCAGAGCCGTGGAGGAACTGGTCTCACAGTTAGACCGGCAGCTGTGCTGGACCTGAGGACCAACTGAATACTCACAAAGACATGCAGGGCTGTGGACGGCACTCGGACCTCTGCACACACTCCTGTCGGCGCCTCGGTGGGCTCTGGTGACGTGCTGAAGGAGTTGGTAGATCGACGCCTGCTGAGGAAGACCAAGAGTTGAGAAAGATTAGAATTTCAAAGAGCTGAAGTAGATCCTGAAGAGACCAGCAGACACATACCCGAAGATGTTGGAGATGGAGTCCAGYAGACCAGCAGGAGGCTGAGACTGTTTCCTGCTGTGAGACACAAGGACACGTTCAGGACCAGCAGGACCACAAGGACTCAGGAGGAAGACCTGAGTCAACATGAAGAACTGAACAACAGGATGTTGCAGGTCCGATCCCAGGATGATCAAGGACCAATCCCAGGACAGATCCCAGGATGATCCAGGTCCGATCCCAGGACAGATTCCAGGTCTGATCTACAGCCAATCCAGGACTGATTCAGGTTAACCCCAGGATGATCAAGGACATATACCATAATAGTGCAGAACCGATCTCATGATCCAGAACCGATTCCAGGACTGATTCAGGTCTGACATAGGATCGGTCCCAGGACCGATCCAGGACTGATCCAGGACCAACCTGAGCAACATCCAGACCTGAACTCACCTGAGAGTCCTGTTCATCGGCCTGTTGGGAGAGGTCTCTCCTGCTCCCTTCCCTCCGTCCTCAGCCAGCACCTCAATGTCGTCGTCCCTGAGGAGGACACACACACCGAGTCAGACCCAGACCCAGACTCAGGTCCAGATTAAACAGAACCCAGAGGAGTCACTGACGTCTCGATGGGCAGCGGTTCTTTGGCGGCGTCGGCTAAATCCTTCTGCAGCTTGGCCTGTCGGCGCCTGGAACACAAACAGCAGCCGTCACATCAGAGACTCCCATAGCAGACGCCCCGCCCACCTGCTCCCACTGAGGCTCCGCCCACCTGCTGTCCTTCTCGTTCTCGGCGTTCAGTCGGTTGGCCTCCTGAGCCTTCTCTGCCATCCAGCGGGACACCAGCTCCTGGTTGTCCTCCGTGGTCTTCCTCAGTTTCTCCTCCAGAGCGGAGAAGGTGATCTGCAGGGCGTCATACTCGTCCTTCAGCGTCTGATTGGCCTGCTCCAGCTCCTGCAGGGAACAGGAAGTTACTCTGCTCACGTGAACACACACAGGAAGTTTCTGCGGTCACATGATCAGGTCAGCTGACTGCTAAAAACTGATGAAGGTCTCAGGTTGAAAACTTGAGATCAGCTCCCTCCTCCTCCTAATCCTCTTTATGCTCCATGCTGATTGGTTGTGTTGGATGTCAATCATCATCACAGAGAGGCTGCAGGTTCTCACAGCAGCCTCTCTGTGATGTCACATCCTGTGTGATGTCACATCCTGTGTGTCAGCAGCTGCTGGGCCCATGGCTGCATCACTGGAGCATGATGGGAGCAGAGAGCAGCTGCTGGGAGCCAGAGGCAGCAGAGGATTGTGGGAAATCAGACCTTTTACTCCTCATCACTGACCTTCATCAGGTGAGAGCACCTGAGGGTCCAGGTGAGGCGGACGTACCTGAAGACTGTTCCTCAGCTCCCGGCAGTCTCCCTCCAGGCTGGAGATCTGCTGCTGGTACTCCAACATCCTGAAACAGAACCACAGGTAATCTGCAGGTGATCACCTTTGCTCAGGTGTGTGTGTGTGTGTGTAGTCTCACCTGGCCTCGTTACTCTGGATCTCTCGGTCCTTCTGCTGGATCTGGTTGTTGAGCTCAATCACACTCTGAGCCAGCTGTAAAACACACACACACACACACACACACACACACACACA
>NW_013953574.1:73022-78455 GCF_001266775.1 Austrofundulus limnaeus
TGACATCACTTCCTGTCACTGACATGTTCAGGACTACAGGACAGGTGTGGATGATGACATCACTTCCTGTCACTCTGACATGTTCAGGACTACAGGACAGGTGTGGATGATGACATCACTTCCTGTCACTGACATATTTAGGACTACAGAACAGCTGTGGATGATGACATCACTTCCTGTCACTGACCTCTCCTCGTTTCTTGTGCAGCTCTGTCAGCTCTTCCTGATGACGGATCCTCATCTGAGCCATTTCCTGTTGCAGGAGGTCACTGCGGGCCGAGTCTGCAGGTCTGAGGGGACAGGAGACGTGTTAGGGGAGGTGATGTGTCCATGTGGACAAACRGAGCTGGGACAGATTTAGGACAGTCAGAATGTCTCACCCGGCCTCATGTCCTCTCTGGACATCATATTTGTCCGTCTGGTATCTCTCTGTGAGGACGGCCTGCAGGTCTGACTTCTCCAGGAGACGGTTGTCTGAAACACAAACAACACAGTCACACAATATGTCCCCACTGTGTGTGTGTGCGTGTGTGTCTTCTGTGTCCTGACTCACACTGGTGGACGATCTCCTCAAAGGTTTGTCTCTGGACTCTGTCTCGGAGCTTCAGCTGCTCTGAGATGTGTCTCTTCCACTCCATCACCACCTGAACAACCAATCAGAGCAGCTCCTGTTAAAACAGGTTCCGCCCCCTGGTTCACCTGAACAACCAATCAGATGACTTTCTCTGGGCTTCATTTGATAAAAACACTTTTTAACCCATTCAGAGCTGGACTGGACCGGTTCTGAACTGACCCACATTATAAACCCACACCAACAGAACTTTAAATTAAATCTAATTTAAGATTAAAAACTGAGATCGGGCTGTCAATCAATGACTCTGAGCTGAACTCTGCTGGACCGGTTCTGGGTTCTGAGCTGAACCACTGCAGACATCCTGTTTGCATGTGTTTGTAAACAACAACAACAACAACAACAACAACAACAACAACAACCACCACCACCACCACCACCACCACCACCACCACCATCTCTGCTGAACGAGCAGACTCCAGACTCTGATTGTGGTTCTGGGTTCCGGTTGGATCAGGACGGGCTGAGGGATCAGGAAAGGTACCTGTCGGGAAGCCGCGCTAATGTTACTGCAAGTGACGAAACCAACACGTGATCACTCAGGTGGAGCTCACCTGTCCTCTGTACAGCAGGGAACGGACCAGGACCAGAACCAGAACCAGAACCAGAACGTCTGGTTGTCTGCAGACAGTTCAGCTGCCCACACGAATCGGGCCGCGTTCTTTACATCGGCTGCCGGTAAATTCCCGGTAAATTACAGTGACTCAACACGTTAGCTTTAGCATGTTAGCTGCAGAGCTCCGCGTCCCCACAAAACAAACGGTGACGTCACTCACGAAGTCCGCGAGCGCCCGGGCAGGTTGGCCCGTCCTCCTCCGTCTGTCTCCGGTGACCCGGCTGCGGTCCTTCACGGTTCTGGGCCAGTAACGGTTCCGTTTGTGTCCCAAACCGAAACCAATTGCTGCTGCTGTCCGCTCTGCGCCATTTTGGCTCCGACTAACACTTCCGGGAGGAAGCGGCGCAGTGACGTCACCGTAACTGTGCTTTGATTTGGTTAGATGGGTTTGTTGGCGCCCCCTGTGGTCACAGCGAGGATCGCATTCATTTTAAAACTGATGAWTTCTTATAAAATATAAAAATGTGTAAATCTAATAGATATGTTACTTTGTCAGGGCTTTGATCATTAAACTGTAAAATGTTTAAATCATCTGTTTCATATGGTTGGAAATGAGATGAAAATAAGCTCCACAAATAACTTTTTGTTCCTTTAATATTGGCAGCATGTTGAGTAAATCACACATCCATCAGATATTCCTGGCTGCTTGTAAACAGAACAATCACTCTCTTTTTGAAGAACTGAGTTTGTAGTAATATATTGTAAAAAAAAAAAAAGGTGAAAACTTATGTCCCCTGATTATTAGGATATTGAAATCGTTTTTATCAAGAACAAAAATAAATTAAAAGAACTGAGTTTGAAAACAATGAATTTCAGGGGGAAACAATTTTTATTACAAGAAACAAACAAAATGTGTAACATTCAGTTTCCACCTCAACAATTTAATAGAAAAATATAAGTTTAATCCACAGATCTGTAAATGTTTTTATTATATTTTCAGGAGGTAAAAAGAGGAGTCTGATTCAAAACATTTTATTTAGAGAAAAGTAAACACTACAAATAAAAGAATATTGATTCAGAATATTTGGTACAACAGGATACAAATTCATCAATGAASTGAAGTGTTAAATGGTTAAAATAAAGAAATAAATACGTAACTTTAGCTTGTACCTATTGAACCGTAATGATTATTGATCACAGCAAAACACATTTTAAAGGAAATAAAACTTTAAATAAAAACAGTTTTAAAATACCCTTCAACAGTTAATGAAGTGATTGATGCTGCAGGTGGAACCAGGCAGGTGTATCACCGTTTCACCTGCAGGCTGAAAGTTTCTGATCAATCAAATCAAACAAGGATTACTGCTTCACCTTAACCCCTAAACTTCAAAATAAAAGCTGATAGATGTGCTACGTAAAGCTAACATGTTCAGGTCGGTCAGCTGATCAGCTCACTGATCAACAATCAATGATCGGCTTCAGCCAATCAGAGGCTGAGGCAGAAAATCAGAATCTGATTTAAAAAAAATACAAAATAAAAGTCAAACTCTGGATTTTATCATTTATTGATTTCGGTTTAAAGTGGATCCAGATTTCTGCTGACCTTTGACCTGAAGATAAAGTTCAATCAATGATCAATAAGTGATCAGAGGAAGTGATCAGAGACAGATCCTGCAGAGTTCTGATGATGCAACAAATAGAACCTTTTTATTCAGAAGGAAACGTTTGAAAAAGGATCAACTCCGAGGTGGACCCCGGTTGGATCTACGACCCCCTTTCAGGCCTCGGGTTCAGGTTTGGGGGTCTCGGGGATAGGAACGGAGTTCAGAGAGGACAGGTCGTCTGTGTCTGGGAGCAGCTCCTGCTTGTCGCTGTGGKACAGGAAGAAACAGGTTTGAGTGACAACATGTTCACCTGGACAGGTGTGCTCGTGCACGTCAGCAGGTCGTCATGCGACCCGGTCAGCCTGAAGGGGGCGCCGCTGACATCACATCATTACCTGGCAGAGGAACGGTGAGACAGGCGGTGGCGTCTCAGCGTGAAGACGATGAGTGTTGCCAACAGCATGACAGACATGACGGCCAGAGTGACGAAGAGGAAGAAGGCTGCAGGAAACGAGAGAGTATGAAGATCTAACAGAGGCTCTTATTCTGAAAAGACTACACTGGAGGCTCATTTATATCAGTCAAGGATAGCCCCGCCCCTCAAGTCAGAAGACACACCCACAGTCCGGAAAAAAGTCAAAAAGTCAGCAAAAAAACAAGATGGAGCCCAGACACCAGTTCTTATTGTGAAAAGTCTAGACAGGAAGTGAACTTGAGATTGACAATGGATAAGCCCCGCCCACTAAAACTTCAAAGACAAGGTCATACTAATGAAAGAGGAAGGAGGAAGGCTGCAGGAAAAAAGAGAACAGCTCCTATTGTGAAAAGACCAAACGGGAAGWTTGTTTAAAATGTTAAGAGATAAGCCCCGCCCCCTAAAGACTGCACCATCAGCGTTGACATTCATTTTATGATGATGTGACGTTTTTATTTGTTTGTTTATGCAGTTTTATTTGCACCGAGCAGAACCAGAACTTTGGGTCAGGAAGTTGAACCAGAGGACAGTAGCATGTCCTCGTCCTTTCAAAATAATATTAATAGACCTGAAGGAGACACTCACCTGCAGTCCAGTGGCTTCGACCCTCACCATGCTTATTAACTGAACCTGCAGGACAAGAACAGGTGAGACACACAGGTGAGACAGTGAACCTCAGACTTGTCTCCTGCCGGTCCTGGTCCCGGTCCTTACCCCGTCCACTGCAGCGGTCCATGCACTCCTCCAGAGAGTCAAACTTGTTGTCGTTTCCACCACAGCCGCCGTACAGGAAGGTCTGGCAGGAGGCGGAGCTTGGATCATAGTAGAACTTTGGGAAGGCGGCGCGGCAAAATCCTGGCTCAGGGCTCATCCCACAGAGTCCTGACACACACACACACACACACACACACACACACACACACACACACACACACACACACACACACACACACACACACACACACACACACACACACACCAATTACCCACAATGCACCTGGCAGACAGACGCTCTGTCCTTCGGGATCACCTGTGTCCTCACCTGAGACTTTCTTAGAAGACGGCAGAACTGTGACACCTGGAGGAGACAAACAAGAACTGTATTAGGAGATGGACACAGCTGAGACTCCTCCTGTCTCACCTGTATTCAGAGATGGACACAGCTTTGTGTCCATTTGTCTCACCTGTACAGGTAGCCTTGCACTCGTCCTCGCTCAGGTAGTTGTTCTCGTTTCCTTTGCAGCCTCCGTAGAGGAAGGTCTGACAGCTGCCCGTCTCCTTGCTGAAGAACCAGCGGGTCATGGCTGCTCTGCAGGGTCCCACCAGAGGCTCCGCCCCACACTGCTCTGATTGGACAGGTACGAAATATTTAGTTCACACAGTTCACCTGTTCTGCACGAGTCAGACATCAAGCAGGACCACCAAAACCACCGACCCACCAAGAACCAATGACCAATAAACACACCCCACAACCCAGAACATCTATGGATCATGGACCATCAGGAAAACCCCTCAAAGCCCAGAATTTCCCAGGACCAAGACTGGAACAAAGAGCCTGACCCAAAACCAAAGACCAAGAAACCCGTCAGCAAAACCAGTAAAAACAGGAAGTGAGACTTACTGGAGTACAGATCAGCTGACACGTCTGCAGGAGACAGAACATACATGTTAGAGTCTGAACCAGATACTGGACTAGTCTGAACCCCCAACAGATACTGGACTAGTCTGAACCCCCAACAGATACTGGACTAGTCTGAACCCCCAACAGATACTGGACTAGTCTAACCCCCAACAGTTACTGGACTAGTCTAACCCCCACAGATACTGGACTAGTCTGAACCCCCAACAGATACTGGACTAGTCTGAACCCCCAACAGATACTGGACTAGTCTAACCCTCAACAGTTACTGGACTAGTCTAACCCCCAACAGTTACTGGACTAGTCTAACCCCCAACAGTTACTGGACTAGTCTAACCCTCAACAGTTACTGGACTAGTCTAACCCTCAACAGTTACTGGACTAGTCTAACCCCCAACAGATACTGGACTAGTCTAACCCCCAACAGATACTGGACTAGTCTAACCCCCAACAGATACTGGACTAGTCTAACCCTCAACAGATACTGGACTAGTCTAACCCCCAACAGATACTGGACTAGTCTAACCC
>NW_013953574.1:80521-84829 GCF_001266775.1 Austrofundulus limnaeus
CTCCGGCCAACAGACGAACAACACTGATTAACTGTTCTGAATAGAAAAAGTTAGTTGAGAGGGAAGTCAGTGAGAAAGGTGGGAGGTGGGAAAGAAAACAACGTAGCTTTCTCACNCTAGACTAACCCTCAACAGATACTGGATTAGTCTAACCCTCAACAGATACTGGACTAGACTAACCCTCACAGATACTGGACCAGACTAAACATCAACAGAAACTGGACTAGACTAAACCCCAACAGATATTGGACTAGTCTGAAACCCAACAGATACTGGACTAGACTAACCCTCAACCATAGACCAACAGATACTGAGCGGTCACATATTGGTCAGTGACATCTTACCGGTCTTGGTGTTCAGGGCAGGATCATTTAGAGCCATTCTGGCAGCTTTGCCAGCAGGTGGAGAAGGAGCAGGTGTGGACTCATCAGGTAGAACTGAACCTGAACACAGATGATGACAGGTCACTGGCAGAAACAAACATTTTTATTTTTACCATCACACTGAAGTCACCACCCAGAGTCCCCAAACTTTAGTTAGACTGTCGATAGGAAACAGGAAGAGGTTTCAAAATAAGAGTCTGGCTCTGTTGTGGCTCAGATTATGACTGAAGTTCTACGTTCACGCTGGCCTTTAGGGAAGGAACATTTATTTTAGTGAAGTCTGGTTTAGAACAGACCCAGGAGGTCAGAACCATCCAGCTGGTCTCTGTTCTTGTATGGAACCTTGACTGAGGAACCTGAGACCAGCTGGGAGGATCTGTTTACGCAGCACCGCTCCCAGATCACATAATCAGACCGAGCTGACAACAACAACAGGTGGAGGGAGCGGTCCACACAAAGACAGCTTTGGTTCTGATCCGCAGAGAAAACAGGTAAAATCCAGAGATTGAACAGGAGGGTCAGGTGACATCTTTAAACCTTCTGTTGACCTCTGACCTCCACTGGAATAAAAACCATGACTTCATCATGTGACAGTTCTGCTGCTCGTCAGTCATCCACAACTCTGCAGGTCTGAAGRATAAAAACCCAGTCTTTGGTTCAGTTAGGCTCCGCCCCTCACTCACCTGTCACGCCGCTGCAGGTGGCCTCACATTCCTCCTGAGACTCAAAGTTGTTGTCGTTGGASTCACAGCCTCCGTACAGGAAGCTGCTGCAGCTCTGACTCGTCACGTTGTAGAAGAACCGGGGGAACGCCGCCCGGCACGAGCCCACCTTCATGGGGAGACGACAGAGAACTGTGGAGAGACAGAGACCGGGTCAGACCAGAGACCGGGTCAGACCAGACAGGGTCAGACCAGAGACCAGGTCAGACCAGAGACAGAGACCGGGTCAGACCAGAGACCGGGTCAGACCAGAGACCAGAGACCAGGTCAGACCAGAGACCAGAGACCAGAGACCAGAGACCGGGTCAGACCAGAGACCGGGTCAGACCAGACAGGGTCAGACCAGAGACCAGGTCAGACCAGAGACAGAGACCGGGTCAGACCAGAGACCGGGTCAGACCAGAGACCAGAGACTGGGTCAGACCAGAGACTGGGTCAGACCAGAGACCAGAGACCAGGGTCAGACCAGAGACCGGGTCAGACCAGAGACCAGGGTCAGACCAGAGACTGGGTCAGACCAGAGACTGGGTCAGACCAGAGACTGGGTCAGACCAGAGACCAGGGTCAGACCAGAGACCGGGTCAGACCAGAGACCAGGGTCAGACCAGAGACTGGGTCAGACCAGAGACTGGGTCAGACCAGAGACTGGGTCAGACATAGTATTTATTTCTGTGTGTACTTGTGTGTGTGTACCAGTGTGTACTTGTGTGTGTGTACTTGTGTGTGTGTACTTGTGTGTGTGTGTGTACCAGTGTGTATTTGTGTCTGTACCTGTGTGTGTACCTGTGTATATTTGTGTGTGTACCTGTGCGTGTGTACTTGTGTGTGTACTTGTGTGTGTGTACCTGTGCGTATTTGTGTGTGTACCTGTGTGTATTTGTGTGTGTACCTGTGTGTATTTGTGTGTGTACCTGTGTGTATTTGTGTGTGTATCTGTTGGAGGCAGCGGTTTGTGTAGAAGGTTAATCTGGACTGTGCCTCAGGTGAGACTCACCTGGTGAGTGAGTTCAGAGGAAAACCTAAAGTCAGAACTTTAACCAGAAGTGATGTCATCGTCTTTTACCTGAAGCTGTCTGTAACTCCGCCCCCACCTGAGAACACTCTGATCTGAGCTAAATAAAAACAAAGCCTACAGGTGAGTTCCTTTGATCAAGTCCAGACTCCGCCCCTCAGGTGTTCACGGACAAAGGTGAACTTGGAAGAACCAGAGGAACCGGTTGGTCCTGAAACCTTCCTCACTGATTGAATCGCACCTGAGCCGTGCTCCGCCACAGGCTCCTCCCACAGTGACACAACACCTGGACAGGTGAGCTGTGGGAAGGAAGCGATGTCACGTGTGGTCCGGCTGAAACATCAGGTGGAATCAGCTCAGACTTCAGGTCAACACCTGGATTCTCAGACAGTAATGTCATTTAAAATATAAATTAAATAAAACATTTATTTGGTCAAATCTGTTCACCTGGATGTTTTCAAAGGTTCATTAACTTCCTTTAGCGATCATGATCGACTGCGTTCAGGACTATTAAACAATGAGATGAAAGAAGCTCCGCCTCCAAAAAGCCGCACCTTTAAGGTGGACTRAAACAGCATCAGAGACAAACATTTTCTAAAAAAAAAAAAAGTTTGACTGACAGACGAGATGAAGACGTCTGAGTCAGAGCGAGATGTTCAGACTGTTGAGCACGGAGGTGGTAGTGTCATGATGAGACAAACTCGGCTCATTTAAAGATGAAAGCAGCCGCTTGTGTTTGTTTTATATTCAGATGTACAGCTTCAAACACCAACTGTCAATCAGAGTGGACAGCTTTCAGACAGGTGTGACGTCATCACTTCCTGAAAGCTTCAGAACATGAATCAGTTCYGAGATATTTTGCTAACAAACAAACTGACAGGTACATAATAAGTGTTAAACCCCTGAAGAAGAAGGAAACACCTGCTCAGGTAAGTGGTGGGAAAACACCTGAGGGAACAGGTCAGGTGCAGTCTTCTGCTTTTTTACCTGAGTAAACAGGAAGTGAGGCTGCAGCCAATCAGAAGCTTCGCTCATCAATCAGCCGCAGGTGTTCTGAGAAACTTATTGATCTGAACCAGAACCCGGGATCCTGCTTACCGTTGTTGGTCTCGTTGGTCCGGGTCTGGTCGGACTCGTCCCGCGTCCTCCGGAACACCTGGAACTGGGTGCTGGGCTGCAGCGCGCACGCGCCGCTGGTCCCGCAGCCCACCAGCACGCACTGCCGACCCCCGTCCGCGGGCAGCCCGACCAGGGCCAGGTCGCAGTCCGGGAGCCCGCAGCAGGCGGTCCGGCAGCTCTCCGGGTCCGACACCTCGCTGCGGCCCAGGTCGCGCGCGCCGTTCGACATGGAGTCCGGGTCCAGGCCCTGGTTCGGGTCTGTGGACTTGTCCCAGTCACAGCCCAGAACCGGTCCGGAACAAAAGAGGAAGCAGAGCGCGAGCAGCTTCAGCTGGGTCATCCTGTGGAGCTGGAACCGAACCGAAGAGAAACCCAGAAGTAGAACCGAACTGAGCGCCAGTCTCAGTCTAAAATCACTCACTTCCGCCTCTCAGGGCGTTTATGTCGCAGTTACCTGAGCAGCCAGGTGAGGTCACACAGGCCCCGCCCCCTGAGGCCAATACAGGAAGTGAAGCTGAACAAACACTTCCCTTCATCAAAAACTTTATTTTCTCTAAATTAGGAGGCCTAAAATTTCTTTTATTTTGCAGTTATAATGTTGAAAAAGTCCCCTCTAAACTATCTAACTTTCATAAACTGATGCTTCTCTTGGTCATTAATTTATAAACATAACTTTTCTCCACATCGATATTACATCTGGAACAATAAAGACATATTATATAAAAACAAATCCTTATTTTACCCAAACTGGTTTACTCACAACATAGTCCTGGTTCATCAGCTGTTTAATGTAGACGGGTCATTAATGTCATATCAAGAATTTATTTCAAAATACAAAATCAACATTCCCATTAATGAGTTTAATATTGTTACAGCTGCAATTCCTGCTGCTGTATTTATGCTATTTAAAAATATAGGACAGAATCTGAATTTATTACCTTTTGATCCAAACAAACTTGAAATTGGCCAAATTAGTTTTTCTTCTGCACGTAATAACAACCGTTGTATACGTGCATTATTTCAGAAAGATGTTGTACTCCATATGTAGTATCTTACTGGAACACATTTACTG
>NW_013953574.1:86097-88345 GCF_001266775.1 Austrofundulus limnaeus
AAGAAGTGAAACAGCTAAAAAAAAAAGTATAAATAGCTGAAATACCCAAAGTTATAGCTGGATTGTCATGAATGAACGTTTTCATATATGAATTGTTGAAATAGCACAAAAATTGTGGAATGAGTTAGATGCTAAAAATGTACAGAAGAAAAACTGATCTCCACTGTGTGAATGCTCTGAAGCAATTATCAACAATTATCACCTGTAAGATTTATGTTTTATAATAAATTATWAATATTACAGGTGATAATTGTGTGAACGCCATGAAGCATTGAGAAACAGAGAAACTGTGAAGGCCTTGTTATGTGCCATCTAACTTAAAGATTTGAATTCACCGTTTATTAGAGATCACTGTCCGTTCTTTCCACTCCTCCYAAACATGAAGTTTGTTTGAAGAAGTTTAATCTGCTGCTCATGAAACTCCACAGCAACATGTCCGACCCAGAAGGAGGGACTTCAGCCCTCAACAGTTCCTCAGTTCTGACCCGGAACACCAGTTTAGCACCCGGCTGTGATCTTGTGGAAAAAACAGGCGGTCTTTTCTTCATCCTGGTCTACAGTCTGCTGGTCCTCGTGAGTTCCTCCTCCTCCTCAGGTYCTGCTGCTCCGGTTCGAGGTTCTGTACGTTCAGTTTCCTCCTCCTTCTCCTCCAGGTGGGTTTGGTCCTCAACAGCTTCATCCTGTGGTTCCACTGCTGCCGGACTCTGCAGAGAYGGTCCAACAGTTTGATGATCTACCTGAAGAACCTGACGGTCGCTGATCTGCTGCTCTGCCTCAGCCTGCTTCTCCGCATTGCCAACTACACCAACGTTGCCAACATTTCCAACGTCTCCAACTACGCCAACGTCGCCATCTATGCCAACGTCTCAAACTACGCCAATGTCTCCAACTACGTCAACGTCTCCAATTATGCCAACGTCTCCAAAAACGCCAACTCCAACCACGCCAATGTCTCCATCGCCAACTACGCCAACGTCTCCAACTACGACAACGTCTCCAACTACACCAACTCCAACTACGCCAACGTCTCCAACNCCAACTACGCCAACGTCTCCAACTACGACAACGTCTCCAACTACACCAACTCCAACTACGCCAACGTCTCCAACATCACCATCTATGCCAACGTCTGCAACTACGCCAACTCCAACTACGCCAATGTCTCCAACTACGTCAACGTCTCCAAAAACGCCAACTCCAACTACGCAAACGTCTCCAACATCGCCAACGTCTCAAACTGCGCCAACTCCAACTACGCCAACATTTCTAACTACGCCAACGTCTCCACCAAGGTTGGCTACACAGACACCATCCTCTACTGCAGCGTTGGAGCCTCCTCCCTGRTCCTCAACATGTACGCCAGCGTCCTGGTCATGGGCTACATCGCAGCCAACAGGTGCGTCTTCTCTGACCTTCTGAGAACTCTTTAACCTTTCACTCACTGAGAACTCCTAGAGGATCTCGTGAATCACCTGTCTCTCCAGGTACTTGAAGATAGTCCATCTTGTTGGAACTCACTTCCTGATGAGGGTAAGAGCTGCTCGCATCATCTCCATGACCACCTGGGTTTTCCTCCTGGCTCCGTCGACAGCGTACGTGGTCCTGATGCAGACCAGCTACGAACCTGGCACCGTTCTCAGCTCCTGCGAGGCCTTCTTCAGTCCAACAGAACTGTTGTAAAGTTAGTTTGTTATAAATCTTATGTTTGATTGAAGAGGAGCAAAATGTTTTAAATTTAAACAGTTTTAGTTTGTTTTTATGTACTTACTGTATCTCTGTTAGCTAATGTTGATTAGCTGTCATCAAAACAGGATAAATAGTGACCATTTTGAATTGGATTGACTCAAGTCATAGAGCTGCAGATATTCATCCATCCATCTATTCGTCCAACCATCCATCCATTCATTGAACCAACCATCCAACATCCATCCATCCATTCATCGAACCAACCATCGAACCAACCAACCATCATCCAACCATCTAACATCCATCATCCTTCCATCCAACCATTCATCATCCAGCCATCTAACCATCCATCATCCAACCAACCAACCATCCATCATCCAACCATCCATCCATCCAACCAACCAACCATCCATCCATCCATCATCCATCCAACCAACCAACCATCCATCCACCCAACCATCCACCCATCCATCCATCATCCAACCAACCAACCATCCATCATCCAACCATCCATCCATCCAACCAACCAACCATCCATCCATCCATCATCCATCCAACCAAC
>NW_013953574.1:88707-90146 GCF_001266775.1 Austrofundulus limnaeus
TACTTACTGTATCTCTGTTAGCTAATGTTGATTAGCTGTCATCAAAACAGGATAAATAGTGACCATTTTGAATTGGATTGACTCAAGTCATAGAGCTGCAGATATTCATCCATCCATCCATTCGTCCAACCATCCATTCATCAAACCAACCATCCAACATCCATCCATCCATTGAACCAACCATCCAACCAACCATCCATCATCCAACCATCTAACATCCATCCAACCAACCAACCATCCATCCACCCAACCATCCACCCATCCATCCATCAGGTTCTTATTTCACATATGAAACAGTGAATCTGATTATTCTCCACTTCATCATCTTTACATTTATTACAAGTGTTAATAAATTAAAAACTTTTGTTAACAAAGGAACATAAAATGATCTTTGAACAAATGTGACATAAAACCATTTAAAGCAATCCACTGTAAATAATCATAAAATAAATAAATATTATATTTTGTCATAGAATGCGGAATAATACATTATTTATCTGTAAACATAAAACACCAAGCAGCACCTCGTTCTGAGGCTCGACATGTTGTTCCCCTGAAGCAGGGTTCTGGAAAATGAGGTGTTGCCATTGAAACAGGACTGTTCCTACAATAAAATGTTTCATTTTGTTTAGTGAAYAACTTTAACCAAGTAGCCCACGATGTGTTCAAAGACCGTCAGTAAAAGTTTCTTCAGTGCTGAGTCGAAACCTCTTCATGTTCTCCATCATTGCTTCTTCCAGAAACATCTTTCAGGTTGTTTCTGACCCGGATCGTCTCAGACTGAAACTGGACTGACCTGAAACACAGGACAAGTTTAACCTCCTGAAACTGAAACCAACTTACACCCAAGCCCCTCGGACAGAGCCCAGACCCGCCTCACCTTGTTCTGACAGAAGCCCTGACCCAGGATCAGACCCAACATRGAGTTAAACGCATTGAGCCCACAGAGGACAGCCTGCAGAGCGCTGGTGGCCCCCATTACACTGAACAGAACCACGTTCCACTGGACCACAGAGTGGGGCTCCAGGCAGACCCCCGACCACAGAGTCCGATTGTACAGGTACCCCGAGTGTCTGRAACCACAGAAACACAGMGTGAGCAGCAGGGATTTAAACATCTGGAGCAACTTGCTYGWGGGGTCTCACCTGTCAGGGATGGGCTTCAGAGGGACCCCCCAGGTGGGACCAGAGGACGAGTTGTAGAGACAGAGAGGACCCTGGGATAGACCGGTGGCACTGACCAGAGAACAGCTGAAGGCAGCCAGACACCCCACACAGGAGTACAAAACCTGACAGAACATCTGAAGAAAGATTCACAACATCTGTAGACCTGAACATCTGTAAGACCTGATTTGATTGGATTTGATTTATTGATTTAACAGGAAAAGATTACTAAAAATCAAGCCTGACTCAGCATAATTGCTGTTTTACAGCAGATTC
>NW_013953574.1:94166-96024 GCF_001266775.1 Austrofundulus limnaeus
CTGAACACAGCTGTAAGACCTGAACACAGCTGTAAGACCTGAACACATCTGTAAGACCTGAACACAGCTGTAAGACCTGAACACATCTGTAAGACCTGAACACAGCTGTAAGACCTGAACACATCTGTAAGACCTGAATGTATCTATAAGACCTGAACACATCTGTAAGACCTGAACATCTGTAAGACCTGAACATCTGTAAAACCTGAACACATCTGTAAGACCTGAACACAGCTGTAAAACCTGAACACATCTGTAAGACCTGAACACATCTGTAAGACCTGAACACATCTGTAAGACCTGAACACAGCTGTAAAACCTGAACACAGCTGTAAGACCTGAACACATCTGTAAGACCTGAACACAGCTGTAAAACCTGAACACAGCTGTAAAACCTGAACACAGCTGTAAGACCTGAACATATACTGTATAAGACCTGGACATGTCCGTAAGACCTATCTGCAAGACTTGAAGAGGTCTGGATGACAGCAGTTTTTGGGTTAAACCAGGACTGGTCAGGGATCAGAAGGTTATCCAGCTCACCTGACTCCTGAAGGCCCAGCAGCCTTTGGTCTTGCTGGTTTGGACGAACGCTCGAGCTCCAATTAAAACCTGAAACCAAACATCTGTCAAGTWTCTGCGTGATTCTGGCTGCACATGTGATGAAACACCCATGATCTTACCAGGAAACCAGAACCCCACAGGCCCGTGGCCCAGGTGGCCTCTCGGGTCACATGACCCTCCAACAGGAAGTGGATCTTCAGCTCAGGAAGCAGCAGTAGGATGTTGGAGAGCATGCAGACGATTGCCATGGGAATCAGAGACACGCCCACACACCGCAGACACCTCGACACACACATCTGCCAGCCCAGAAACAGACAACAGTAAACAATGACGCAATGAACATAAACAAACATGAATATGGTAAACATCAATAAACATGGCTGCTGACTTGTCTCAGAACCAAACGTTAGTAGTTTTATATCTGCTGAAATCTCTCAGCTACTGCCTGAAACTCCAGTACCACCGTTCTTCTGTAAAGTCTAATAATAACAATAACAATAATAACAATAATAACAATGATAATAATAATATTGTTATTATATTTGTTATAAAGATGTTTACAGGTCTGAGTAGAAATATTTCCATTTTATTTTTGCTCTGGATAAATGTCGTCACGAAGACTGGACCTATACTGGATCTATGGGGAAGAGATGCATGCTGGGTAATATAGAAGTAGAAACAAAGAAACTGCAGGAACCTCGGAGCAGAACCAGGAAGCTGAAGCTGGAGAGGACAATCTTTAAGTCCCGCCCCCTTCATAGTATAAACAGTGCAGATAAACGTGCTGCTGTGGACTTAAACACTATTTTTGGACGACGTTCAGCTGAAATGATGTCATGCTTTAAAAAAAGAAKGTCATGTGACRCCATGATTGTGTGTGTGTGGGGAAGTAGGCGGGGCTTAAAACCCCACATTTGCAGCTTCTGTACCAGGTTCCTGTTGGCTTCAAGTCCAAACAGCTGAAGAATACAAGGTCTGGTATTAGAATACGTCCCTGTAGAAATGCAGACTTCAAAGTAAGCCTCAGACACACTGCACAGCTGCTGAGTGCAAACAACCAATCATAACTGAGAGCAGCAGGTTGTTTATTCATCTGACATTTAATGTTTCACTGTAAATAAAATACAGTTTTATGAGATGTAAATATCATTGCATCTTTTATTTACTTCTTATAATCAGGACCTCCTGCACCAGCAGAATAAAATAACTTCCTGTGGTTGACATGATGATCCAGGGTGTTTGTTTGTAATATTCATTAAAAACTGCAAATCAAACAGAAATACTCAATAAATAC
>NW_013953574.1:96754-97925 GCF_001266775.1 Austrofundulus limnaeus
GACTCACCACAAAGACCAGTCCAGGTCCAGTCCAGGCTGACAGGGATGAAGACCAGTCCAGGTCCAGTCCAGGCTGACAGGGATGAAGACCAGTCCAGGTCCAGTCCAGGCTGACAGGGATGAAGACCAGTCCGGGTCCAGTTCTGGTTCAGACTCAGAGAGACCCACAAACTGACTCATTTATATTCAGGGTCATGAGACACGCCTGCTGCTGAACACAGGGAGGACCAAAACAAACACTGGAAAATCCTGACTGCAGTGAAGGCAACACAAAAACTGAACCAGAACACAAACTGGACCAACAAAACTGCTCGACTGTTAACAGTTAACTAAGTGTTAACTAAGTGTTAACGAACCGTTAACTAAGCGTTAACTAAGTGTTAACTAAGTGTTAACGAACCGTTAACGAAGCGTTAACTAAGTGTTAACTAACATAATCTTCACTGGCTGTCAGTTAATTTTAAAACTCTGGTTTAAACTGTCACAGTCTTACATGGTGAAACTCCATCATTTATGTCAGATTGGATCCAGCTTCACATCATCTCACAGTCTGAGGTCATCAGGTCAGAGGTTGTTGGTTTAAATCCAGAGGGGATCAGTGTTTATGTTTTACTCTACTCTTGTATGAATGTAACACTGTGGAGAAGTTTTCATTTACTATTTTACTTTATTGTTTTTATTTTATTTTATGTGAATCACTTTGTGATTTTATATCTAAGACAGGTGCTTTATTTATAAACTTTACTTATAAAAACCAGAAAACATCCAGAACTCAGACCAGTCCAAAAACTGAACCAAAGACCAGAGGGATGACCCCAAACACCGGTCCACAGACCAACCCCAAAGACAGACCTGGGAACAGACCTGAGGCCGACCCCACAGACAGACCTGGGGACAGACCTGAGGCCGCCCCCAAAGACAGACCTGGGAACAGACCTGAGGCCGACCCCACAGACAGACCTGGGGACAGACCTGAGGCCGCCCCCAAAGACAGACCTGGGAACAGACCTGAGGCCGCCCCCCAAGACAGACCTGGGGACAGACCTGAGGCCGCCCCCAAAGACAGACCTGGGAACAGACCTGAGGCCGCCCCCCAAGACAGACCTGGGGACAGACCTGAGGCCGCCCCCAAAGACAGACCTGAGGCCGACCCCCAAGACAGACCTGAAAC
>NW_013953574.1:98836-100624 GCF_001266775.1 Austrofundulus limnaeus
CCCCAAAGACAGACCCGAGACTGGCCCCAAAGACAGACCCAAGACTGGCCCCAAAGACAGACCCGAGACTGGCCCCAAAGACAGACCCAAGACTGGCCCCAAAGACAGACCCGAGACTGGCCCCAAAGACAGACCTGAGGCCGACCCCTATGACAGACCTGAGGCCGACCCCCAAGACAGACCTGAGGCCGCCCCCCAAGACAGACCTGAGGCCGACCCCCAAGACAGACCTGAGGTCGACCCCTATGACAGACCTGAGGCCGACCCCCAAGACAGACCTGAGGCCGACCCCCAAGACAGACCTGAGGCCGACCCCTATGACAGACCTGAGGCCGCCCCCCAAGACAGACCTGAGGCCGCCCCCCAAGACAGACATGGGGACAGACCTGAGGCCGACCCCACAGACAGACCTGAGGCCGACCCATAAGACAGACCTGAGACTGGACCCAAAGACAGACCTGAGACTGGACCCAAAGACAGACCTGAGGCCACCCCCCAAGACAGACCTGAGACTGGACCCAAAGACAGACCTGAGGCCGCCCCCCAAGACAGACCTGAGACTGGACCCAAAGACAGACCTGAGGCCGCCCCCAAGACAGACCTGAGACTTGACCCAAAGACAGACCGGGGGACAGACCTGAGACTGGACCCAAAGACAGACCTGAGGCCGCCCCCAAGACAGACCGGGGGACAGACCTGAGACTGGACCCCAAGACAGACCTGAGGCCGACCCCAAAGACAGACCTCAGACTGGACCCAAAGACAGACTTGAGGACAGAGCTGAGGCCAACCCCTAAGACAGACCGGGGGACAGACCTGAGACTGGATCCAAAGACAGACCTGAGGCCGACCCCTAAGAAAGACCTGAAACTGGACCCAAAGACAGACCTGAGGCCGACCCCCTAAGACAGACCTGAGGCCGCCCCCCCAAGACAGACCTGAGACTAGACCCAAAGACAGACCTGAGACTGGACCCCTAAGACAGACCTGAAACTGGACCCAAAGACAGACCTGAGACTGGACACAAAGACAGATCTGAAGACATCTGAGTCAGTTTGAACCCTCTGATCTCTTCAGTCCTGGTCTGGACCTGAGTCAGGGGACAGAACCAGTTGGAACTTGAACGTGTCCAAACTGAGGAAGACTATGAAAGCATGAGGGACAGAGGACTCAGGTGGACTGACGTGGACCAGCAGCTCCTCTTCACTTCATCTTTTCTCTATTTTCAGTTCTTCTAAATGTGGTTCTTCTTGTTTTAGTGGTTCTGAGTCACTGCTGGTCTGCAGGACACCGAGGACTCATGGGAACCYTGCTCATGTCTCACCGTCACCCAGGACTGACATCATCCGTCCCCCTCAACCAGATGTTGATCCAGACTCAGTGCTGGACCAGGATTTATGTCCCACRAAATCCAGAACTCTAACAGACTGACTGTAGATCTGATAGCAGAGGCGGTCTGGTTCTGAGACGTCCTCTGAGGCRGTACTAGTCTAAGACCTCCTGAGACCATCTAAACAGGATCCACTTTGATGACCCACCTCCTCACAGTCCTGGTCTGAGTTTGATTGACAGCTGACATCATCCTGAATGAAACTGAAACCTTCTGACTCAGTCCTGTTGGGACATGAACCAGAGGACATAAACCAGCAGACACGAGGTGGACCACAGACCACAGATCCTCCAGGATCCTCAAGAGTCCAGCTTCAGARGTCAACGTGAGTCAGCAGGGTCACACAACCCAACCAGAACCAGAACCAAAACCTCAGAGGTGACCAGACTTCATCTGAG
>NW_013953574.1:101624-102571 GCF_001266775.1 Austrofundulus limnaeus
ACTAGCTTTAATTAGCATTAGCCTCAGTTAGGACTAGCTTTAATTAGCATTAGCCTCAGTTAGGACTAGCTTTAATTAGCATTAGCCTCAGTTAGGACTAGCTTTAGTTAGCATTAGCCTCAGTTAGGACGGGCTTCAGTTAGCATTAGCCTCAGTTAGGACTAGCTTTAGTTAGCATTAGCCTCAGTTAGGACTGGCTTCAGTTAGCATTAGCCTCAATTAGGACTAGCTTTAATTAGCATTAGCCTCAGTTAGGACTAGCCTTAGTTAGCATTAGCCTCAGTTAGGGCTGGCTTCAGTAAGCATTAGCCCCAGTTAGCACTAGCTTCAGTTAGCATTAGCCTCAGTTAGCACTAGCTTCTGTTAGCACATCATGGTCCAACTCCACTGATGTACTGTTCAATCTCTGTTCTACTGACCCACATGAGGAGTTTTGAGGACATTGTATTAAGCTCCGCCCTCTTTCATACCTGAGTATTATGGGATYTCCGGGCGTTTACCTGGGTGGTATTCATCGTCTGTGTCCTGGCCACTCAGCCGGCGCTGACACTGCTGAGGGAAACTGTTCTGGATGCGGGTCCAGAGCTGCTGGTCCACCAGCGTGTTCCTCCTGCTGTTGAGTCGGGCCCAGGTGGAGACCCGCTTCCTGCAGAGCGGGCAGCAGAGCGTGGACTTGTCCACAGACTCCAGGAAGCAGGTCTGAGGACACAAAGCAGGACAGAATGTCTTCACTGACATATTTTCTTTTTATTAGAAATTTATTCATTATAGGAACAAAACAAATATATACAAAAACAACGTCAAAAATCAACCTTATTTATTTAAAGCGGTGTGTCTGTATTCAGACAATTCATATCATAGTAAACATAAAAGCTGGTATTGGGTACAACACYGTGTACCACCAGCACTAACTGTAGCACTATGGGTTGTGATTCTTGTAGGTTTTG
>NW_013953575.1:0-1438 GCF_001266775.1 Austrofundulus limnaeus
AGGTAAAAGAATTGTACTTGTAAATTTGATTTGTACTTGTAAATTTGATTCGTACTTGTAATGTGGCAAAGTTGTAACAAATTTATGTACGTTTATAGACTTACATGTACAAATTTAGACTCTTACACATACAATGTTTCTGACAGTTGTCTTACCCCATACATAAACCAATCAAATCTTACAAACAAAGTCTCAGCAGATACCTACTGACTATCTCTTCAACTTAAATGACTTTCCATTAAACAAATATGCTCTTAATGATGCCATCAGGGGTTAAGGCCAAAGGTTGCTGATGACGTCAGATGGTAGTTGGCCGCAGCGAGGCGTTTCCTCATCAGCACTTTGTTTACTCTGTCTTTCTGCAGCTGCACCTTCTGCTGAGCTCTGCTGAGCTGCTAACACCACCACCACACCAAGATCTTCTTCAAACCCTGAAGGTGAGCCTTGTAGATAAACCTTTATAACTTTTAGGTGCGTTAAAAGTCGAACAATGTTCTTTTCCGATTGTTTAAAAGGGTCCTTGAACGCAACTGGAAAGGCGCAGCTTGWTTTTCCACTAAACCTGACAGAGAAAAGTAACTTTTTGTTGTTGAGGAAGTTGTTTGTATGAAATGCAGTGTCGTGTTGACACGTGAGCAGTTTGTGAAGTTGTCGGTCAAATAAAGAAAGCCCTCCCGGGTTAAAGGTCGTGTTAAAGCAGAACCAAGTCCGTTCAGTTTCTCCTGGTTTTGCAGCTCGTGTCGGACTGACCCACGGAGCTGAGGATGACTCGTCGCGTGGCTGTGGTCGGAGCAGGCAGCTCAGGTCTGACCTGCATTAAGTGCTGCCTGGATGAGGGGCTGGAACCGGTCTGCTTTGAGAGCAGCGATGACATCGGGGGTCTCTGGAGGTTTAAGGTGAGTTTTTTTGTGTTTGCATGTTGTGGGTCTGACATGTCACCTTTTCCTGAGCCSCCTGCTGGTCCCTGCAGGAGAACCCAGAACCAGAACGGGCCAGCATCTACCACTCTCTCATCATCAACACCTCCAAGGAGATGATGAGCTTCAGTGACTACCCCATCCCTGCACACTTCCCAAACTTCATGCACAACTCCCTCATCATGGACTACTTCCGGATGTACGCGGACCACTTCCACCTGCACAAGCACGTTCGTCTCAATGTGAGGAAGCTGTCATTTCCTGTTCCCACATCAGATCAGTCACTGGACAAACGGTTCATTTTACTGAACTAAATCATTAGAATCAGTTAATTAAAATGAATCGTGAAAAAGATTCGTTCACTGAATCATTCAGTTCATTTTAATGCATGTACTGTATTAAAGGGATCCACGATTAGTTGTAACATTAAACTTTATTTGATAAACTTTGTTTTAACTCTAAAATAAAGACTAAAAATACTGTAGGATGTTTAGTTTTTATCATTTTTAAAAAAAAATTTT
>NW_013953575.1:2457-4583 GCF_001266775.1 Austrofundulus limnaeus
TTATGTAGCTGTTAATTGTAAATGAGTTATATTCATTTTATCTTGATTAGATTCAAGTGGATATTTCATTTAAATATTTTATAATCTTTTTGGTTTTTATTTAGTATTTCGCACTTATATCTAGTTTTCATTGACTCAAGATTTACAAACCCGCTGCTCACAGCAGGTTTCACTCCAGACCGTGAGAGGCAGTGGTGGGCGAGTGACGCTGTGTCAGATCAGTGGGTCTGAGTCTGAACCAATCAGTGTGCTTACATCGTTCACCACCGTACAGGAGTGGTGCTGTGCAGTTGTGACTCAGTGTCAAAGAGACGTTAGTTTGGAGTGTTGGTGAGCTCAACTGTACTGAGAACTGAACGAATCAGTTACTGAAGTGATTTGATTCAGTTCGTTCACTGAATTGATTCATTAAAATGATCGAACCATTCATGAACGACACAACACTATCATTTACTGTTCTAACATTACATCAGTCACTGCTCGTTTACCCCCAATTTACACTACATGTGGTCCGACCTCCGCAGCAAACACACACCCATTATAACCAATGAGAGTGTTTACACTGGCTGCACACGGCTGCGGTGAGCGGACGACGATCCATCAAAATTAGGACAAATCCTATTTTTGCCGGACACCGGAGCAGCACCAGAGTCAATTTTTAAAGATTACGTCGCACCAACAGGAAAAGAAACGAACACAACATCCGTATTTTCAAAATAAGACACTTTTAGGCTGGATAATTTGTTGGAATAATGTTGAAATTACAGCTATATTAATAAATATACAGATATATTTCTACACAAATGCTGTCAGAATGTATCGTTCTGTTTGGGAAGCAGATGGAAACATGTAGCATGAAGCATATGTGTACACACATGATACATGTGGGTTTTATTTTGAAATCAGAAGTTTCAGAAAGACGACAGCGATACAGTTTCAACATAGATACCAAAAGCCTTTATATCGTTATTTTCAGCTGTGTTTGGAGTTTGTCTTTCACAGAATTAATTATTTTTTGCTCTGACTTCCACATTTATCACTGAATTTATCACGCGATCTGCTTCCTGCACGTCTGTCGGACTGGACCAGAGCGGAGGTAGTGTAAACTGGACTTGAAACGCTCTGCTGCGCAGGTCGCAGCGGAGCGGTGACGGAACACATGTAGTGTAAATTAGGGGTTACTGTTCTCATTTATTGTTCTCACATCAGTCACGTTCAAATGAGAAACAATGAGGCCAACTGCACGTGTCTTCTTGTGCCCACAGACCAAAGTCCTGCAGATCAAGCAGAGATCAGACTTTTCCCGCTCAGGCCAGTGGGACGTAGAGACGGAGAACAAGGATGGAAAACAGGAAAGGCACATTTTTGATGCCGTGATGATCTGCATTGGGCATCACTGCGAGCCACACCTGCCTCTGCAGGACTTCCCAGGTAAMAAAGCTCTCCAGGCCGGGATGGCACAGACTGAGCAGAACTGTAGTACAATATAAATTATGCTTTTTTTTAAACAAATGTCTACCACTGAAGTTTTTTTAATGGTTTAGGTGCAAACAAACCACAATATGTTCTTTTCCTCAGGCATTGAGACTTTCAAGGGCAAGTATTTCCACAGCAGAGACTACAAAACTCCTGAGGAGTGGAGGAATAAGAAGGCTGTGGTGGTGGGAATAGGAAACTCTGGAATAGACATCGCTGTTGAGCTGAGCAGAGTCACCAAACAGGTGTGTTGGGCAGGTCCTTGTGTCATATATTCAAATCACGTCACTCTCTAGGTAGTTTTATATTTCTGTCAGTCGCAGCATTCCTTCAAAACAAAGTGACGTTCTGACCAGTAACAATTTAAATTCAAAAATCTAAATAATATTTTAAATAGTAAAAAATATGTTTTATGGTCTTCATCACTGAGATTATCCAAAAATATCAGATGCAGAAAATTGTTTAAATGTTTAAGCAGATATTTTTATAACTAGTCTGAATGTGTACTGCAGATATACAGAACTTCCTGCTTAAACTAATATTTTAGATGCAAGAAGGGCTTTCAATCAGTATTTCATATATCTCACGTCCACACAGTTTTTCACATCTTATTTTAAAGGGATCCATGATTAGTTGTAACATTAGACTTT
>NW_013953575.1:6531-8233 GCF_001266775.1 Austrofundulus limnaeus
TATATATATATATACACAAAACTATTACTAATGTCTCCATCCCATATTTACCGGTATATGATATAATGGGAGTACCGGCACTTATTTTTTTTTCCACTTAAAGCACTGTTGGAAAGTATTTTTGAAATGTTAAATAAATGCTCTTCTTGAAAGATGAAATCTTTTGACTTTGCAGAACTGATGTAGGTTTCTGCCCTGTCACACTGTAAGTATTTAACTTCTGCCCACTTCTGAACATGTTGTGAACAAATGACTCAAACAGGTTATATATTTAATTAGCAGGTGTGACAGGGCCTTAAGATTTGTTATATTATGTGATGGTTTGCCATAGCTAAGATCATGTCTTGTATTGTTTCTGAATCACTGTCAAAGTTCAGTAAAATTCATTTAACACTTCACATTTGAACCAAAAAAAAGCAGCATGGAGATAAACCTTTTGTGTGAAAACATATTTTAAGATTTGTGATATTTTAGCAGACTCCATCCATCCAACCCTTTACCTGCTCCCATCTTTCAGGGATTTTAACATATTTATTTTGAAAGTTCTGAATGACTTGATCACTTTGTGTTTCTTCTGTTGTGAAGCTGTACCTGAGCACTCGAAGAGGAGCGTGGATCCTTAACAGAGTGGGAGAGAAAGGKATACCTCTGGACCTGATTTTTAACCGGGTGCTGGAAATGCTCCAAAGATATCTTCCCTTTGGATTTCTCTGTTCACTGGGAGAGAACTGGCTCAACCAAAGATTTGACCATGCTCTGTACAATCTAAAGCCAAAGCACAGGTACTGTAATAAATCAGCTCTTTWTAAGTGATACCAGGTCATTTCACATCTTCCTAAAGGAGACTTCATGCTTTATATTTGTGCACATGTGACTGCGTAGAGCTGTGATCAGAAAGTGATACCATCTTATCATGGATGTTCTGTTAATCCAGGGTGTTTGGTTTAAATGAACCGTTCTTTCCCTGAATGATTCACAGCTCATAACTACGATGCATGATGTTTGTTATTCCATCTACTTTGTGTAATGCAGAAGTCCTGCAGCATGATTCCACCACCACCATGCTTCACAGTTGGTTCAGTGGTCTTTGCTTTGTAGCTCTCACCTCGGCTTACTTCTGGCTGAATGTCTCGCCCGTTTGTCTCGTCCTATCATAAAATGTTCCTCGAAGGCACTCAGTTTGTTCGTGGAGCTTTTGGAGCAGACGCTCTGTCGGTCCATGTTGATGTAAACTCTGGTGGTCCACCAGTTCTCAGCTCATGGTAGGCCTGAGCCTCCGTGACACATTTGAACCAGTGGTGGATGCTGGTCTTTCAACAAGAGGAAGCTCAGTTTCAGCCTACATAATAAAACTTGTCGGTTTATAAATTCTACCCTCCGTTCCTTTTCAAGAAAATGATCTGTGACCCTGTCACAGATCATTTTTTTAGTTTATGGTATTTATTCATTTCATTTTTAAAAACAAAACATTACATACAACAAAACAATAAAAAAATGAAAGGCAGCAGAAGAAGAAAAATATCTTATGATATCTTTTGCTATTTACAAAAAATATTAATTTCAAACAATAAACCAAATAATAAAACAAAACTAAAAAAATAAACTCCACAAACAGCGACTCATACAAATACAAATTAAACAATTTCATATTTCTTTAACATATTTGGTTTGATTTTTTTAAACAAATTAATTGATCCAATGC
>NW_013953575.1:12186-15703 GCF_001266775.1 Austrofundulus limnaeus
TTTTAAACCTTAATAAAAAATCGATACAGGGCTTTAGAATATTGATACAGTATCGGGACATGAAATATCGCCATATTTCAGTGTATTGATATTTTCTTACACCCCTACTGCTCCATAGACCCCCAGAGACGCTGAGCGTCCGATGGGCAGGACAAAGCCAGCATTTATCCAATGACTCGTCTCGCTTCGCTGCAGTCTTTGCATCACTAATGAGCTCTGTGGAAGCTCAGCGTCTGACTGTTTAAATGAGGGAGAGGAAAGCTGCGTCGTTACCAGTGATAAGAAGCTGATTCTGAACAAATGTTGAGCATGCTGTAGCGCATATTTAGTCAATGACATGAACAGACAACAGTGTATATTTGATTTTATTTTATTTTTTTACATTTTGGGGGAAGCTGAGCTTCTCTTGCAGTTTTAGAGCAATCACCTCTGATTAAAGGATGAATAATGAAGGTTTGACTGATGATCTTCCACTCTGACCATGTTTAGATATAGTTTTATGTATAATTCCTCAGATCTTCACTGACTTCTCTGAACTTTCCTAGTTTATTTTTATGCAAGCAAAGAGAAAGTACCTGCTGCAGTCAATCATAATCACCAATAAGAAGCTATAGGCCTCAGCGTTGTGGAGGTTGTGAAGTTTTAAAATAAGAAAGATTTAGATCAGTTTATATAGAGTTTTGACTGTGTGGATTGGAGACAGTGATTCAAACTTGTGCACCAGTTCTTGTTTTTAAAACGTCTAGAAGGTGTAGATGTATTCCACCCTGGTAAAAGAATGACTCCAATAAACCAATAAAGCCCAGACCTGCTCTGACCCTCACAGCCATGAGGGGTGTATGTACAGTCCTGCTCACACTGTGTTCCTGTATSTCAGGCTGTTCAGCCAGCATCCTACTGTCAATGATGATCTTCCCAACCGCATCCTGTCTGGAACCGTCCAAGTGAAACCCAACATCCGCAGAGTTCACGGGTCCAGCGTGGAGTTTGATGATGGCAGTGTGGTGGATGATATAGACCTGCTGGTAGGTTTCATTCTCTCAGCCTCTCTCAGCCTTGTTCGGTACCTTCTTTTGACCTTGGGTTTTTATTTTTTTATTATTTTTTTTCTCTTGTAGGTGTTTTGCACAGGCTACTCGTTCTCTTATCCGTTCCTGGCCTCCAGTGTGATCTCAGTGTCTGAGAACAAAGCCAGTCTGTACAAATATGTGTTTGCTCCTGAGCTGGACCACCCGACGCTGGCTGTCATCGGTCTGGTGCAGCCGTTAGGGGCCATCATGCCCATCTCTGAGATGCAGGCCAGATGGGCCACGCGAGTCTTCAAAGGTAATATTTTTAATCGTGTTCTTTCCTCGTCTCTTCAGACAGTTAGACTGTGTAAAATAAAATAATTATGTGTAATTTTCTCCAGGCTGCATCAAACTTCCTCCAACTAAAGTCATGCTCAAAGACATCGAGTACAAGAAGGAGGCCATGGCTAAAAGGTACACGAGGAGAGTTACCTGTTGTACTTTTCTTCTGTACATTCTGCAGACATGTGGGGCTTGCCATGCAACGGCAAATCCATTACTCTACACCTCGTCTTTATTTATTTCTTTGTTCTTCTTCCACCACTTTTAATGCAGCTCGAACCGTAGCATGTACCCCCACAACAGTCACATCAAAATGACCGTCTTGGACTGGAGAAGTGTGTTATTCAACAACTTTTTGATTTGAGTTACTATCGCGGAGAAATTAAATAAAAACCGCCCGCCGCCACACGTCCCGTTTTTCGGACGTCTGGACCAGCAGATGGCGCAATCCTAGCCAACGCAGTTCAAACCAGATGTAACCCATTTGGATTTTCAAAATAAGAGCGCAGTATCTACTTTATTATTGTTGATTAGCCTTTAGCCTAACCTGCGCCATCCATGCGGTTACAACGTGTCATATTTCTGAAGAATTGTGCTTTTTTATGTTTCTGCTACGTTCATTTTCCGACGCAATTCAAACCGGATGTAACCCGTTAGGATTTTCAAAATAAGAGTGCAGTATATAGTTTATTATTGTTGATTAGCCTTTAGCCTAACCTGCACCATCCATGTGGTTAAAACGTGTCATATTTCTGAAGAATTGTGGTTTTTTTATGTTTCTGCTACGTTTGTTTACACAGTAGAGAATGTTACCGCTGCACAATAATGTGCTACAAGAAGTGTATTTACTATTTATGGTTTGTTTTCTGACACAATTTGAACAGGATGTAACCCGTTTGGATTTTCAAAATAAGAGCGCAATATCTAGTTTATTACTAAACGTTGAACACTAATACTGCTGGTAACTTGACACACAAACAGCTAACATTAGCTTATGACTCCATGCTTCATAATAATTAAATGGTAACTAGTGAATGTTAAAATGTTTACTAGTTGGAAGGAATCTGCTTTATTTGGTTGTGAAATAAAATATCCTTCATAACAAAGATAAAAATAAGTATATAATTACTACACTGATCTAATGACATGTTTATGGACTTTAACACATTAATTAAATGAATTTTAACTGGATATTGATGACCTTTGTTAACCTCTGAAGAGATTTTGATTTTAGGCAGTTCTTAGGGGTTTCTGGTTTTCCTAGGCCAAGTTTTGGTTCCAAGTTAGGCACACTTGGGCCWGCCCCTTTTCAATTTCTTCAGAAATTTTCTAGTTAACTTTGTTATCTTCAGGTACGTGACCAGCCAGAGACACACCATCCAGGTCGACTACATCACTTACATGGACGAGATCTCAGAGATCGTGGGAGTTCATCCCAGAATCTTCAGGACCATGCTAACTGATCCCCAGCTWGGAGTGAAACTGTTATTCGGTCCCTGCACCCCTTACCAGTACCGTCTCCGAGGACCAGGGAAGTGGGCCGGAGCGCGCCGGGCCATCTTCACCCAGTGGGAGAGGGTGGTTCAGCCCATGCAGACCAGGCCGTGCAGCCAGCCCAAAGCCAAGAGGTCCTCCCTGTGGGCTCTGGTCCTGCCCACCGCTGCAGTGGCCCTGCTGTCCTACCACTACAGAAACAATGTTTCAGCTTTTCTGCAGGATCCCTCTGCTTTCCTGGCCAGCTTTAACATCCACCTGTAGTCCAAGCTTCAGCTCTGCCTGTTTCAACCATCACACCTGAAAAAAGTGCAAATATGTTCAGAATGAGTTGTAAACAACAACAGCAGTAACATAATTTTATGCATCTATTATAACATTATAAAAACAAGTTATTCGTGATATTAAATGAGTCATTATCTGTCCAGTTTACARATGTGTTTTTATGATTCTCTACATGTAACCTTGTATGATTTTTATTCATGATCTCTGCAGAAATGTGCTTCTCCTGCTTTGTGTATTTTATCAATAAAATTACTTGTTGCTCATTAAGCGCCCCTTCTCTTAAATACAGGTTAAAACTGGTTTAGATATAAACTAGAAGCACTGGGAGAGTGCAAATCTCCACCAAGACCAGTTTCCTCCATCCTGTAAGAGTTACTGTGTAACAG
>NW_013953575.1:16206-17627 GCF_001266775.1 Austrofundulus limnaeus
TTTTTACAGAAGCCCTGTGAAAGCATCACAGCTTTGCCGATCTCAGTGTTAAAAGAAAAAGATTTCCTGTATCCGCATCGTGATCCAGAACATCACCAAAATTTAAAGGTGTGTTCCTTGGCCCAGTACACATGTGGTAAAAATGTCAAGACAATCTGTACACAAGTTTTTGAGTAATGTTGTCCACAGACAGAACGACAGACATACGAGACCGAAAACATTACCTCGCCGTTGGTGGAGGTAATTACAGAATAATTAATAGAAATCTGTTTGATCCAGGTGTAAGACTGTCCTAAACTTGATCCAGTCCTGAGGAAACTAAAGCAGAAACCACAGTTCTAAGTGTCACCTGTTTTAAACTGGTACCAGCCATGTGTCCTACAGTAACTACAGAATGAAAGGTGTTTTGTCATTTTATTGCTGTCATGACTAATCATAGATGATAATAGACCTTTATATAAAAAACTGTCAGACCCAAAGAGGCATCAAATCTCTATAAAGTCCCACTGATAAATAAAATATGCACTGTACAGAACGTTGCATAAACAGTCACCGCTTTAGTTTTTCTCAGTTGCTTTGGTTCATTAAGCAAATCATTTTCAGCATTTGGACAAAAGTCAGTACATTTCTCAAAATAATGTGTGCAAATAAATAACCAAACACCACAGATTACCTGCAAACYCCAGTTTCTTGCTCAAAATCCTTTGTTCATGTCTCAAACTAAGTTTGTGTGTCAGTGCATCAGGAGGTTAAGTGTGTGTGTCGTGTGTATGGATAATATAACAGTACTCTGGAGGATGTTCTGATGTAAACCACGTCTACATTTTTTGATTACAAATTGTAAATATGGGAGCTTGATTGCAGAGACTGGACAAGATTTACATTTATGCCGTTACTGTTTGTAAAGTCATTTGTTGACAGACATGCAATTACAATAGAGAAAGGAAAAGACAGCACTGCAGAGAAGAAAAGAAAAGTAGAAATGTGAAGAGAATCTGCAGAGCAGTCTTCCTACATGTCCTGATCTTCCTGTCTGTTGGACACAAATTCTCCTCCACATCATGACAAACAACTTCTCTTGCAATGCAGCATGAAAAGGATATTCTAGAGTTTCTTATCCAGCTCCTGCAGGGGTAAGAGGAACTATCAGCATCCTGTTGTGAGTCACAAACCTTTGACTAATGATGTTGGAGTGATGGAAGCTGACTTTGTCTCAAACAGTCATCTCCAGTCTGTGTCATGGCTTGGTGGTGAGGAGAACCCAAAATGCAGGCAGGCAGACCAAACTTAAAGTAATTAAAAAGACTTTAATAAAGAAAAAAGCCAACGTGGTGGCAAGCTAACAAAACAAAAAAATCAAAACTTGGAACATGAGCATGAGGTGAGAACAAACATGGGTAAGCAATGGTCAGACGCTGAAG
>NW_013953575.1:18627-19986 GCF_001266775.1 Austrofundulus limnaeus
TAAATACACTAACCTCACTCCTTTGTAACAACTAAGGCAAAAATGTAATTAATTCAGAAAATCTTTTCAGGACCCCACCTTGATTTTTCGGGACTCAAAGACCCCAACTTTGGGAAACACTGGTCTAGAATAACAATTTTGTCCATGTGACAACTTTGCATGCAATTATAACTAGCTTCCAGCTTAGTTTAAAACAGACTCAGTAACACTGAGACACAGTTGTACCGTGAAATAAGCAAAGCCATAAATCACACAACACTCTGTAAGTTCACAAGTGAACTTTGAAAAAATCAAAGCGATGTTTTAACATTATAGTGACAAATGTCCAAACACAAAGCCTGCAGGTACCTTGAGTTTTCTGCTCAGTCAATATAATGAGACATCTGAATTCTTTCCACCACTGCCAGAYGCATTTTTTACTTTAGAATTAAACAGAAAAATTTATATCTGATATTAAGTTCGCGGTCGCCATTAGTTTAGAATGAAACAGAAAAAGTTTAATGTCTGATATTAAGCTACGTGGTCGCCATTATTGTGGAGATTTATAAACCTACACCTTGTCATAATTTAGTTATGAGGAATTGAGAGTTCTTTAATATAGATAAAAATACCTTTTCTGTGTAATTATCAGGGAATTAACCAATGAGTGACATAGTCAGTAAAGTTTTATCTAAAATAAATATTTATTTACAGAAAAACAACTACTTATGTACAGACTCGTTGAGGGATGATCAGATGTTTACAAAAGTTGAAATCAATAACATCTAACTCGCGAGCGCATTAATTCTCGTTATTTTGACAACTTTATCAGGAACAACAACGTTTTGGCTTAAGTTGTGAAATAAACCATCGTTGAGGCACTTGTTCTTAAAGTTTTTAGAGGGAAGGGGAAAGATTTAATAATTTAAGGTTGAAAAGCTTTGTTAAGGAAGGGAACTGGGTTTTATCTTATCGAAGTGAGGAGCTAGACGGTTTGGAAGTCTCGCTCCGACACAGCCCGGACTCAGACGCTCTTTAATCAACCAAGTTCAGCTTCACCTTTGGTAGACTTCAAGTCAGGTTAAGTGTGGTGGAAGATGACCCGGGCACAGCTAGGAATCCGCTTAGAACTTCCAGAACTTGTTATGAAAACCAGTGAGTTGAAAGTGACAACCAGATCATGAGAGGTTTAACTCTTTAATAGACTGGGATTCTCTGGAGGAGTCCAAAGGAGTGATGTCATCAACTCCGCGACGTCCAGAGGAGATGATGGCTGTGTCCAAAACTACAGGACGGGTCCTCTGAAGGCCGAATTTGTCGGCCGCATACGCCACAGCGCCGCGACGAAGGACGTCCAAAACCGAAGACTCCTCCGATGCG
>NW_013953575.1:20986-25123 GCF_001266775.1 Austrofundulus limnaeus
GGGGGGGGGGGGGGGGGTAAGATACACTTTAAATACAAGCAAACACAGGTGAGTGAAATTATCACAATTACCTAATGGGAGTGACGTGGAGAGAAACTGACAGGAGGACAGAGTGTGAATCATGACAGTACCCCACTCTCACGGTCCGTCTCCTGATGGACCACCCGGTTGGTTGGGATGATCACGATGAAACTTGGTGATGAGGGTCTCATCAAGGATGTGACGAGAAGGGATCCATGAGCGATCCTCAGGACCATRGCCTTCCCAGTCAACCAGGAATTGGACGCCTCTACCCCACCGTTGAGACCTCAGGAGATGGCGCACTGTGTAAGCTGGTTCTCCATCGATTAGTCGAGTGGGAGGAGGGGGTCTGGAGGTGGGTCCAAAAATGGACYGGAGAACAGGTTTGACCCGGGATACATGGAACGTGGGATGAACTCTCATACTCTTGAGGCGAACAGCCACCGGATTCACCACTTTCGAGATGGGGAACGGGCCAATGAATCATGGGGCAAGCTTCCTACAGTCCACCCTGAGTGGAAGATCCTTGGTGGAGAGCCAAACCCTTTGACCCTCCTGATACTGCGGGGCAGGGAGTCTGTGTCGATTGGCGAACTTCACATAGGTGTTAGTGGCTGTTAGTAGTTCATTCCTTACCTTCCTCCAAATACGTTGGCAGTGGAGGGCAGCCTGAAAGGCAGACGGGACTTGGGCAGCCCGATCCTGGGAGGAGAACACTGGCGGCTGGAAACAAACACCACATAAAAGGGAGACAGGCCAGTAGCACAGGATGGAAGAGCATTCATAGCATGTTCTACCAGAGGAAGGTTTTCAGACCACCTGGTACCATCGTTCTCACAGAGAATGCAAAGGTGAGTTTCCAGTTCTTGATTGGCATGTTCTGTCTGACCATCAGTTTGAGGATGGAAACCTGAAGACAGACTCAGAGAAATTCCCAACAAACCACAAAATTATTTCCAAAATTTGGACATAAACTGTGGTCCATGGTCAGAAACAATGTCTTTGGGAAGACCATGGAGTCTAAATACTTCTTGAAGCATGATTTTACTAAGATCTTTAGACATAGGGAGCTTGCTAAGAGGAACCAAATGAACCATCTTAGAAAATCTGTCAATGAAGTGAGGATCACTGACTTACCCTCAGATTGGGGTAGACCTGTGATAAAATCCATGGCAATGTGAGACCAAGGACGAGATGGCACAGGGAGCGGTCTGAGAAACCCAGAGGGAGGACGTCGTGAAGGTTTGGTCAGGGAGCACTGGATACAAGCCCCAATGAACTCTTATGTCCTTGGATAAGGAACCCCACCAGAACTGCGACTTGACCACCTCCAGAGTCTTCCTGATCCCTGGATGACAAAACAGGCGAGAGCTGTGACAAAATGAGAGTACCTTATGAACCAGGTGATCAGGGACAAACAGCAGGCCATCAGGGCATTCCCTGGGTGGAGGGTGGAACTGGTGGGTCTCCCTGACCTCCTTCTCAATCTGAGTAACCGCCAGTCGAACCTTTTCAGGTAGAATGAACCCTTCTTGACTACTGGCCTGTTCAGTCGATGACTCGTGGATCCTAGAGAGAGCGTCTGGTTTAGTGTTCTTGACTCCAGGTCTGAAAAATAAGGAGAAGTTGTGGATGTGGATCAGCTGCTCTGGACCAAAAAAAAGTCCGTCAGCTGGCAGATTCTGGAGTGACGAAACTAACCGAACAAATCGCCTCTAAATCATCTGGTGAGTTAATTATCTGCTGTGCGCAACGTTCGCTTGCTCTTTAGTAAATAAATCAAAGGCATTTTCTTTTTTTTTAATCTTTATTCACCCACCGAGGGCACGCTCCCCCCACACCTCGCTGCTGCTGCTTGTTCTGGTCTGAACACTAGTGCGTTCTTCGGTCTGAAAATAGCGCGTCCAACGAGAGGCGTTTTGTGCTTTTTGGCCGCTCAAAACGCGTTCGGTGTGAACGTAGCATGAGCCCCCTTGTCCTTAAAACCTAGTGACGCCCCTGGTAAACAGTAACAGTAAAACCATTACTTAGTCATCAGCATGTTCATGTTGATATTTGTTTGGTTGTTGGGAGAAACAAAATGTTTCCTGTAGTTAATTCTGAGAACACATCTCACACAACATTAAGCTAAAGCTTCTCCTCACATTCTGTTTCTAATTAAATCACCAGATCTTTCAGTGTAAATGAGAGTCTCTGTTGTGTAATAGATCACCAGACACTGTTCTTTTTTTGAAGTTTGTCCCCAGTAAAGTTAACAAATCATTCTCTGGCTAATATGTAATGCCACACAACAATTGTTCACTTATTAAATTAGGTTTTTTGTTGTTGTTTTTCCTTGATAAACAGCACTTCTCCTCCTCTGTGGAGAGTTTCATGTCAGAGCATGACTTGTGTTAACGTAAGGACACGTCTTTCCATGTCTCATTCTCATGATGCATTAAAACAAAGCAACAAAAACTTGAAAAGTCTTGATGTTCACATGCAGCACATGTGTGCAGGAGGTTATCAGTGGATGTTGACACTGGGCTAAAGGTTGTATTTTGTATTCTGTACTCAGCAGGACTGCATGTGTCTCATACAAGACTTGTTCATTTGATTACCACATCTGCAATAATCGTTGGGTTCCAAAAAGTAAAAGTCCCTGCAGATGTAATGTATAAATCTTTAAAAACCCCATGTATGTTGTCTCAGAGCGTCAAGAGTTGCCAAAACGTCAGCTGTGGGCCGAGACACTGGGTGCAGCTCAACTCATGCAGACATGATTCAAAACACAAAGAGACCTTTGAACTGAGCACAGGTTGCCAGGGAAAAGACAAACATTTACCAGCTTTGTTAACAGGAACAAATGCAATATATTATTGGTACTATTGATTTAAATTCGTGTCATTTTGATTATTTGATTCATGACCAACTTTAATACTGTACATCCACATGTTTTCATTTATAGGTAATAAGAGCAAAACAATAGTCACTTTATTAATAAATGTATGTATGAAAACTGGTATAAATGTGTATAAATTTGATTTATTTGGGTCTGAAGTCTAAAATGTCTTGTTTTGAGTATTGCTCTGTTGGATCATCTCATCCATATTTACAGACTGAGCCAATGAACACTGCTCAGTGCTGCCATCTAATGGTGACTTCAGAGGTGTGTTCTGTCCCGTGTGCTTCTTGACTTAGAGCAAGGCTGCCCAAACTATTTCCCTGAGAGGGCCAAAATGAAAATGTATCTGATGGCTGTGGGCCAAATGTAATAATATAAACACATCAAATACAAATACTTCTTAAGTAAAGTCCTGTTATTTTTAATGATTAAGCTAGCAGCCAGTGCTGTGGCTCATGTTTTTACTGACAGCACTACAGTCATTGAACCAATACGTTTAGGTGGAAATACTGTGTTTCTACATAGGACAACCTAGAAACCTTGGCTAGTGCTAGTGGGCCAAATCAAATGGCTTAGTGGGCCAGTTTTGGCCCATGGGCCCCACTTTGGGCACCTCTGACTTAGAGGAAATTGGTACTGGAAARWCCTTGAAAGGTCCTTGAATTTGATGTAGACCAAGGTGTGGGGAACCCTGTGCATGTGTGTGTGTGTTTGTCTCTCTGTTAGCAAAATATTTGCTGAAGCAGTGGTTGTTATGTTGACTCTAAGAAATAATCACTGGATCCACAGCCAGTAAACCGTTTGGAGTCAATCCAATCCAAGATGGCTGCCACAGTTAATCCCACTTTGAAAACAGAAATATGCTTACAACTCAGACATGTTATAGATTTTGGAAGTAAAATTTGGTGTGGTAGTAGCTGAGAGTCATCCCCAACACATAATCTGAAGGAGAACAGATTACTCAAAGTTTTGCTATATCATCGGCGATCATTTGTAATGTTMGTTTGTAAGATTTCACCAAGATTTAAACATAAATCAGTCATTTTTCAACATAAAAYGATGATCCTGCTTTAATATTTGTCATGAATGTGCTGCTTTCTTTTCTTCTGCTGTCAATCCAGTCAAACTTGTTTTTAGTCTGAATGTTTAGTTTTGAAATTGGTGTGGTGACTTTTAATTATATTCTTCTTCATAAATAAATAAATAAATAAATAAATAAATAAATCTAAAAT
>NW_013953575.1:25728-28136 GCF_001266775.1 Austrofundulus limnaeus
TATATGTGGATAGTGTTTTACAGTTAACCCTATAAGAATATTTAAATAAGTTGAACTATGTTTTCTTCTTATACATGTAGCTTTGATAGCTGGAGGTTTTGGGTTTCCAGTGGAAAAAAAAAGTGTGTAAAAGTTTAGTTTTCAGCGAGTTATGATTGATTAAACAGGCTGAGACTTCATTGAGCAAACGACTTTTCCAAGATGGCGGCCTGCAGCGCGACAGCAGCAATATAGCGGTCCGTCTGTCTGCTCTTTATGTTTATGGTTACTACCAGCAGTGATGATTAATAATTTCTTGAAAAACTTTAGTATATCCAGTTTTCACTGATCATTCTCCTGGTCTGCTCACTGAGCCTTCATGCTGCACTGAGCTGTAAACTTGTTAGCATGTTGCTGCTAAGGTTGCAGGAAAAACATGGACTGGATTTCATGTGGTGGGGGAGTACTCTATGAACAAGAATGGATTGGATAACGANATTAAATGGTTATCTATTCTGACCACATCATATTGAATTTTTGTAAAAAAAAATTACCATTCTTTAATTTTAGCCCCCCTAAATTATTTTGGTGTAATTTTTTTTTTTTATACCAAGATAGTTTAGAGGGGCTCGAGCCCCCCTAAAATAGGCCTAGTGACGCCACTGATGGGAATAAAGTCCATGCAGATCTGGAAGAAATCAAGAAAGTTTCAGTCCGTCTTGGTTCTGTTGGTTCTGTCCTCTCTGGCTCTACCCAGAGCCCGTCTCCAGGAGGACGCACCGGTGGGCCCCGACACCTCAGGAGCTTCGGTGCGGCCCCCCCAACCCAGGTCCCGCCACATCGTCCCAAATCCCGCCACGAGTTTTTGGGAGACACGGTGACCGGAAGCCCCAGTTTCMTTGAAGCCAGTCTGGAGCCCGGCCTCAGAAGGTCTGCAGCTGCTGCGTCARCATCAGCTGGCAGCCGCTGTTCACGTGGTTCAGGACCTTCTGCTTCAGCTGGGCCACCTGCTCCCGCAGCACGTTGGCCGTGGACGCCAGCTCCGAGTTCTGGGACTTGAGGGTCTTCACCTTCTCCTCCAGCCGGGAGATGCGCTCCAGCTTCCTCTTTCGGCACTTGGAGGCGGCGATGCGGTTCCTCATGCGCTTCCTCTCCGCCTTGATGCGCTCCTGGCTCTCCATGTCGATGGGGGACAGCGGAGGGGTCTCCCCCGGCATCTCGGGCACGGTCTGCGGCTCCTCTTTGAGCGCGGCGAGCCGCGGGAGCGCGCCGGAGGAGGAGGACTGCTGCCGGCCGTAAACGGGAAGCTGAGGCGGGGCGGCGGGGAAGGACACGGCCGGGGCTGAGGCGCTGTAGCCGGGCGCAGACACGGTGCTGATGGCCGGGGTGAACGTGTTCAGCTCCTCGTAGACCGGCGAGTCCGCGCGCACGGACGGGTTGTTGTAAACAGAACCGGGCGCGSAGGACGCGGGCAGGACCGTGCTGACGCTGCCGGGGCTGGAGGTGCCGCTGGCTGCGGCCGGCATGTGCTGGTGGTGGAGCTCCGCCAGGGCGCGTACGAAGCCCTCCGCGAAGCCCTCCTGCTCGTCCGTCACGTTCTTCGGGCACAGGAACTGGGTCGGGGTCGGGGTGGTGGTGATGAGCCCGTTCCCGGACTGGATGATGAGCCGCTCCAGCTCGGGCGAGGCCAGCTTCAGCAGACCCACGTCCGGGGAGGTGAGGTGAGGTTTCAGGGAGCCCCCCTGGTCCAGGTTCAGGGTCATGTTGTGTTTCAGGGCTCGCGTGGACTCGTGCTGGGTCAGAGCGTGGAGCGAGTCGTCATAGAAAGTAGTTTCCATCTTGGTATACATATAAAGTTTTTTTTAAAAAAACTGCGTCCTCTCTCAGCCTGTCCGTGGAAAAACTCCAGAACTTTGAGCTCGCAGAACCAGAACTTTCTTCAAAGCCCCGCCGCTGTCGGCACTTCAAAGCTTTACAAGCAGCGCGCGAGCTCCTGTCCGCTCTGCCTGAGTGTGTTTACTGTGGGGCAGACAATGTGCAGCCTAACCTTATCTGCTGCTGCTGCCGCGCTAAAAATAACCATGATGTCATGACGGAGCGCTGCCATTGGCTGGGGGGTGTGGTCTGAGGCGGAGTCACAACTGCCGATAAGGCACGTTGCCTAGACGACCAACCAGAAGATTCTCCACGTCGTGGTGGATTGTGGGATGAGGTAATGCAGCGTGAGCGAGGTGCATTGTGGGGGTGACGTATTGTTTTTGAATATCTGGTTCCCCGCTCTTCACAGTCAGCAGGGCTGGAGCTTCAAGCTTCACTTTGGTCTTCCTCAAAAAATATAACTAACTAACTAACTAACTAACTAACTAACTAACTAACTAACTAACTAACTAACTAACTAACTAACTAACTAACTAACTAACTAACTAACT
>NW_013953575.1:29171-30933 GCF_001266775.1 Austrofundulus limnaeus
GATAAATATTTAACTTGTGACTTAAATATTTTGTTTTGAGCTAAATATTTAGGTTGCAATTTAAATATTTAATATTTGTGCTGATAGATTTACAGCTGTTTTGATCCAAACTTGCAAATAAATTTATTCACAATCTCAAGCTATAATTATGGCAATAATAATTTCATGTCTTGCCATATGTTTAATGAATAACTCAGCTGCTACCCACACAAAAACATTTGTCTCACATYTGTAAAAATGAATATTTTGCTAATGCCGTGTGGCCGTCGTGGCTATAGGGTCACCTCCAAAAGTTAATGAGTTGCAGTTCTACACTGAATGATTGCTTTCTAATTAATGGGAAAGTGTTAAGCAAGGATCTGGTGCAATAAATGACACAAATAAAACAAATAAAACTGACTCAGTTATAGCAATTTTTATGTTACCAAATGTTCATCAGCTGTGGTGGCCATCTTAAACCTGGCTGATCTAAATAAAAGGCCAAATAAAACAAAAATATTGGTGTTATTTTTTGACTGTTACAAACGGCACACCATAGATGAACATTTAATGATTACTTTCTGAGTTTAATTGAAGTCTGTTTGGTGGATCATGAATTAAATACTAACAGACAGATGAACAAAGGCAAATACATGATTGCTCATGTATAATTACTCATTACAAAAATGTTGTAAATTTAGCAGGAAAAAATAGAATTCATTATTTTAAGAGAAAAAAATGTTGGTATAAATGGATACAACAAGCGTTATAGTGTTAAATTATTGTTAAATTATTTTTAGCCAAGTTTAAGAATTTCAGCTAGAATTTGTTGTGGCTGCAGGTTTTAAAGCAGAAAGGTTCGGGCTCCACTGAAACCAGACTTTTGAGACTGAAGAAAATCCATAAGTTCTTCAAGCTAATGAGATTKATTCATTTCATTATGACAGATTTTTATCTCTGTGGTTGTTGGAGTTAGAGTCGGACATCTTGTCTTCATAAAAACCCATTTTCTATGATCCAGGTCAGTTGATGTGTTTCCAGTAGTGAAGTCCATTGTCCCCTGGCCTTTGGTCAGAAATTACCGGTGGTTTAATGGCAGGAGGTTAACTGGTGTCTGACGTGTTCATCCACTCTACCATTGTCTGGGTCATCTGTTGCCCTGCAAGTTTTACTGTCTGCTCTCTGCAGCACATCCAGTCTTTTTGTGTGTTGAGTAAATCAGTTGTGTGGCAGTGGCTGGCTGGCTCAGAGGGGCACCAGGGACCATAAATGAAACCATAAAGCATCACCATAGTTTTCTTTATACAGCCACTAATGCTGCCTTCATGTACTGTGATCCTCAATTATCTAATCTACCTCTGAATTAACTAATCTTATTCTGGTTTCTGGTATGATTTTGTTCTGCCAAAAAATAAACATAGGGAATAAAACAGTTTTACCGTTGTATATTTTTTCATTATTCACTTTGTCATTGTTTCATGAGGGATCCTGGGGATAAAAACTGGCTTTTTCCGTCATCATAATCTAAAATATTCATCTTTWTGTTTCATTCATATATTCATTACCTGCTTTTATCTAGAATAGAACAATAAAAGGAGTCAGATGGATCTGCAGGCTTCATGCTGTCCTAAAAAAGCAAACAAACCTATAAGACACTACTATTTTACTATTTAAGATACGATGAGATATCATAAGCTACGATAAGATACGATAAGATAAGATACGATACGATAAGATATGATAAGATAAGATAAGATAAAATATGATAAGATAAGATAAGATA
>NW_013953575.1:31946-34721 GCF_001266775.1 Austrofundulus limnaeus
GGAGTGTAAGTATCACATCATATGCTTTTGTTTCAGACATACTGAGGATGGAACATAGAAAAAAGCAGCTTTTTTCTTCCCTCGCCTGAGGTTTCTCTGCATTATACAGTATATAACCTTTTCAAACGTATAATGAATAAGGCTAAAAACTCTTGGAAACCATGAATCCACTTATGGACATTACCTGTGCAAAACCTCATGCTGCTGAAGTAAACTACAACAAAGTTACAGAGGTTTTAGTTTAAAAGTATTTAGGCGTTTTTTTTTTTCTTGTGGCACAGATTGGTACATTTTGACACCATCTACAAAAGTAGAGTTTCTTAAGTTTTTAGTTACAAAACTTAATAAASTTGATAAATAAGTAAGCTAACTAGCAAAAACGGCACATTTTATATCTTATTTTATTTTTTAAACGGCACGTAGACACAACCAGAAGTGCGTGTGTGACGCTGTGCTTTACGTGTAAAACTTATGTTTTATGATTTTCAAATCCGAGTGCTAGGTCTTCTGTTTTTTTGCTGCTAGTTGAGTGAATTCTGGTTGGATTGTGATGAAACTTATATTTTTAGAATCTGTGAGGTCTCTGCTTTCAGCAGACATGTTGTTTGTGTGTGAAGAAGTCACTGGTGAACAGATGAGACCGGGTTTTGCCCAGACGCCATTTTGTGCCGTTTGTTTACATACAGATTCAACTGCTTGTTATTTTATCTGTGTCTGGTGGACGTAGAAATGGTTTCAATGAGTTTTTAGCCAAGATTCTGACGTTTCTATAGATACCACACATGTCTATGTTTACCTATGAGAACGTTGGTTAATAAAGAAAGCAAAAAAAATAATACGATTATGCCCCCGCCGGCGGGGGCGTGGGGCTCAACAGGTTAAAAATGATCTTTATGGTGTTTTTATGGCTGGGTCAGAGTAAATTCATTTATTTTTCTTCCCCATATTTGCAAGTTTTAAAAGTTAATCCCAGCATGGTGGTTCTCCAGAGCCTAACGTTTGGACATGTTTGAGCTGTTTATCATTCAGGAGCCTGTTTCAGTTAGTATTTACTGTGAGGTTTGGAGGATTTCATGCTGTTTCCTGGTTCAGGGCCTGGACGCCTGGCCGACCATGCAAGCTTGTTTGTGAGTTTTTACAGGACCGTTTTGTGGGCATGAACATATAAAATGTTTACAACCTCTGATGTTTTACTGAGTTTGACTTGTTTGCAAACTCTTGTGTTTTTAGTTTGTGGAATGGTTAATTAATTGTAGCAAACGTAGTTTTTTTTCTGTACATCACAAAAAAAAAAAAAACAGACTTTTTGCCTGTAGCTGCATCTGTAGTTTTCTATTTTCAAGAAAAAGAATGAGCACGGTAACAGATGCATGTTTTTCTTTTCTGTTTGAGTGTTGTGTTACTGCTCAGCTGCAGACCTCCAAGTGATCAAATCTATACTTTTTCCCTCATCATCACTTCTTCCTCTCTTCCCTTTTTCACCTCTTTCACTCCTCTCCTCTTGCACTTTTATTCCCTCTGGACTGGATCCTAAATGTCCTCCTCTTCTATCTCCTACACAATTTGCCTCCTTCTTATCTCTTTCCTCCTCCTTTTTCACTCTCTTTCTCATCTGACTCCTATCAGCAGCCGTCCAGGCAGCAGGATTTCCCCTGTGACGGAAACAGGCTGTGGCCTTCTTGTATTGTTTCAGCCATTTTCTGCAGTAAAATCTCAGACTGCTGGTGATGCCTGTGCTAAACACAACAGATGAAAAACCAGTGAAAAGTCAATGCCAGCTCGAACACTTAAGCAAACATTTGTTTTTCATACATACTGAACGTGAAGTTGGAATTGTTGAGTGAGAAACGGAGACAAACTACTGAACCCTGGGGCAGTGGGAACACACCGAGGTGTTACTCAGTGGGAAAAACTGTTTTTTCAGCTGTTTGGCGAAAATAAAAATACTCTCACTGTGTCTTAGACTGGTCACATGGGTTAAAGAGAAAAAAACAAGCTTTTGACTGAAATATTTTTTTCTAATCCCACCTCCCCACTACCACAAATACAGTATACTCCTTAAATATTTAACCATCTCCATAACTTTTCAATGCTATGGAGCCCGCGAGGAGACATGGGGGAATTTTTTTCTTTTGCGTTCCCTCGCAATACTTTTTTGTGTTACCTCGCAATACCTTTGCATTCATTCGCAATACTTTTGCGATACCTTGCAATACCTTTGCATTCATTCGCAATACCTTTGCGTTCCCTCGCAATACCTTTGCATTCATTCGCAATACCTTTGCGTTCCCTCGCAATACCTTTGCATTCATTCGCAATACCTTTGCGTTACCTCACAATACCTTTGCATTCATTCGCAATACTTTTGCGTTACCTCACAATACTTTTGTGTTCCCTCGCAATACTTTTGCATTACCTCGCAATACCTTTGCATTCATTCACAATACTTTTGCGTTACCTTGCAATACCTTTGCATTCATTCGCAATACCTTTGCGTTCCCTCGCAATACCTTTGCATTCATTCGCAATACCTTTGCGTTCCCTCGCAATACCTTTGCATTCATTCGCAATACCTTTGCGTTACCTCACAATACTTTTGTGTTCCCTCGCAATACTTTTGCATTACCTCGCAATACCTTTGCATTCATTCACAATACTTTTGCGTTACCTTGCAATACCTTTGCATTCATTCACAATACTTTTGCGTTACCTTGCAATACCTTTGCATTCCCTCGCAATACTTTTGCGTTACCTTGCAATACCTTTGCATTCCCT
>NW_013953575.1:34731-37877 GCF_001266775.1 Austrofundulus limnaeus
AAACCTTTGCCTTACCACACAATACCTTTGCGTTACCTCGCAATACCTTGTGTTACCTCATAAAACCTTTGCCTTACCACACAATACCTTTGCGTTACCTCACAATATTTTTTCGTTACCACGCAATACTTTTGCTTTACCTCGCAATACCTTAGCGTTACCTCGCAATACCTTTGCGTTCCCTCGCAATACCTTTGCATTCCCTCGCAATGCTTTTGCGTTACCTCGCAATACCTTTGCGTTCCCTCGCAATACTTTTGTGTTACCTCGCAATACCTTTGCGTTCCCTCGCAATACCTTTGCATTCCCTCGCAATGCTTTTGCGTTACCTCGCAATACCTTTGCGTTCCCTCGCAATACTTTGTGTTACCTCACAATACCTTTGCGTTCCTTCGCAAAACTTTTGTGTTACCTTGCAATACCTTTGCGTTCACTCGCAATACTTTTGTGTTACCTCGCAATACCTTTGCGTTCCCTCGCAATACCTTTGCATTCCCTCGCAATACTTTTGTGTTACCTCGCAATACCTTTGCGTTCACTCGCAATACTTTTGTGTTACCTCGCAATACCTTTGCGTTCCCTTGCAATACTTTTGCGTTACCTCACAATACCTTTGCGTTCCCTCGCAATACTTTTGCGTTACCTCGCAATACTTTTGCATTACCTCCCAATACCTTTGCGTTCCTTCGCAATACTTTTGTGTTACCTCGCAATACCTTTGCGTTCYCTCACAATACTTTTACGTTACCTCGCAATACTGTTTTGTGTACACACGCAAAAGTTTGATTAGTATATGAACTGAATTAAATCAGGCTTTTATATTGAAATATCAGGTTACCAAAACAGGATGTGTCGCCACAAATTTGCGAAATTGACATTGATGTTGTGTGGCTGCACTGTGTTAAAAATATCAGCATATGACATACTTCCATGTATGTCTGTGTGATATATTCATTCTGAAGCTGAATTAAAGCAGTAGGCTAACTCGCTAATGGTAAACATGTGAGTTTGTTAATAAACCGGCAGGCACAACAGTGTTTAACAACTTTCGTGAGGGAACGCAAAAGGTATTGCGAGGTAACGCAATACTTTTGCGTGGGAATGCAAAAAAAAAAAAAAACCCATGTCCCCTCGCGGGCTCAGTACAAGGCAAACAAACATATTTGATATAATTTTATATTAAAAATTATAGCAAATATCTGTCTTATGCACAGCAAACTGTTATTTCATTAATTAGACTGATTAAATCATTTAGATGGTTTCAGCTCATGTAATCATTCATGACTGATCATTTATTGAATTGCATTTAACAGAAATGAGAAAGTTTTGCACATCATAAATTTTGTTATTCCTATAAAACTGTGAAGAATGAACTTTGTGATGAACTCCAAACATTTGAAACGTGCTCACCAAGAGAACATGATTTTTTTCTTTGTTCTGAACATTAATGTTTGCTTTAATGTGGGGCAAACAAATGTTTGTCAGTTAGCGTTAATACTATTTAATTAGAAGAACTCAAACTGTGACTCTCACAGAAAGACTCAACTTGTGAGTGCTGTGGTAGCCGCCTCTCACAAGGAGAGGAGTTTAGTCACGAGTGCAAAGTTGGACATATCTGTTCAAGAATGATGCTCTGAACACGTAAATGTTTAATATAAAGTTAGGTTTTAGAGACCAAAGAGTCAGGATGCTGCGAAGTAAAGGAGGAGACCAGAGGACTACTGCTGCTCCAGCAGACTCTGCTGCACCTGGCCTTAATGAAAGACCCACCCTGCTCTGCTCTGATTGGATAAAAGTGCTCTGGGTTTCGTTTGATTTCATTGCATGTAAGTTACATAACTATGTTTGTGCAGAGGTTACTGTACACAAGTGGGATAAGCTTCACAAAACATAAAATAAAAAACATAAAAATTCACAAAGCACTGATGGTCCTCCGTCATCTGCACGGATGCTGGAGCTGAGTCCAGGCCTCCCTCCCACTGCAGTGCCTGCAGATGTTGTCCAGCTGTGGAACTGCCTCCAGTCCCTGCCCTGTATACTTCTGTTGTATGAATCACACATATGATATTTACCAAGGTGATGCTCTATCCCCACTCCTGTTCTGAGATGCAGATGAACAGGATGACTATATATTTGGTGAAAAGACAGAAGTAAGAAACTAGTATGTCATTTTAGGGCTGTGGATACCATGCTGTAGATCTTTTATTAGTTCAAAGTTAGCAAGGCCCCAAAAACCGACAGGGTGAGGCTACAAGCTAATAACAAACCTATTAGAGGTAAAACAAAGAACAACAGACTGCTTCTATCCATCACTGGCATTAAGGGATAAGAAAAGTGGAGCCAAAAACTGCAGTTTGTTGAAAGGCCACTTGAGACTGATTCAAAAACCAAGTCAATCCTAATATGCTTCTCATAAAAAAGGCTGAGCTTTACAGCAGAAATATAAAATGTTTACAGTTTGGCACAAGTCTCCATGGCTCATATTCCTGTTCATGTCTGAAGTTTTTAAAGAACGTATTTGTTTAAACCTCTGCTGCACTGACAGGTGTGTGCTGTGTCACCTAATGTCTGGTTTTCTCTCTAACATGAGATCCATTAATTAGCACACACTTATGTGTCCTATTCTCATCTGGAGTTACTTTGGTTTATGGAACATTTGAGACTGGCATCAGACTGAAACATGGTGCACATGGCATTTAGTGAAAGTCTGTGGAATCCAATTAAACACTGAAAAGGTTACACAGGATTTTTGTTTCTATGAGTTTATAATAAGGCTACTGTTACACACTGTGTCACATAAACTGGTGCATTTTAAATTATTATATTTTTTATGAGATTCAGAATGTTTAAAAATGAAGTGGCCATAAGAGGGTTGGACCATTACAGTGTACTAAAATGTAAACATGACATACGCTGCTGTGACGCAGTGACAAACTGACTACAAGTGCTGTGCCTTCAGCTTGGTTAATACAGAATATTAATAACTTTACTTTATTAGCAGCTGGGGGGCTCGACTTCATGGTTTCTGAATGATGCACAAGAAAACCATAACTCATCTCGATAAAACCATCAGAAATTAACTTGTTATCTCGAGAAAACCATGCATGTGTGCAGCCAAATAATTTACAGAAAATAAGAGAAAGTAG
>NW_013953575.1:38142-40596 GCF_001266775.1 Austrofundulus limnaeus
GTTCAAGGGGTATGAATACTTTTGCAAACCACTGTATATACTGTGAGTACAGTCCATTTAATATTTATCTCATGAACTATGACAGTAATATGTAAAAACTAATGTCTTACATGTGACCATGAGCAGATTGTCTGGCTTTGGATGGAGTGTGGAATAAAACATTTGCACTAAGGAGAGGGGAAGAAGGTGGTCAGAGGAAGAGGAGGATAAGTAAAAGGTTTGACAGCAGTCTTCAGAACAACTCCTGTGTGTCTGGCCTCTCAGTCCCTGCTCAATTTTTTTTTTGGCAATAACAGCTCAAACTCAAAATACACACTCATGGCTGCACATCGTGGATCATTTAGCCAGCTGTCTGCTGAAGAACCTTTTCCTCCTCCACAATAAATCTCTATATTTGTTTCTATCAGTGATGCAACATGAGCTGACAGAAGTCTGTGCTGTTTGGTGCTGTTGATTCTGAGGTGGTAACACATTCATTAAAACTGACCGGAAAAGTTTCCTGATCGCTTCAAGTTTTTCTTCTATTAATTCTTTCTGGGTTCTGTTTTAAAGCTGTTTGATGTGACAACAGCTTTATGTCAGAAACACAGCCTTGACAATCAATCCAGTGAGTCATGTTGTTTTACAGCAATCCTTAAATGCTCTAAAAACACAAGAGGGAAAAACATCCATCCACTACCTTTACCTGCCTCTTCCTTTCAGGGTCACTGGTGACCAGATCCAGCAGTGTGTGAGGGGCGGGGGACACCCTGGACAGGTCAAAAGTCCATCACAGGGACACATGGACACAAACTAGATGGACAACCATTCACTCTCTCACTCACACTAACAATTGTGTTTTTAGTCTGTGGGAGGAAACCAGCAAAAACCCACACAAAGTGTACCCAGGAAGGTCTCCAGGCCCTGATTCAATCTGGTGACCTTCTTGCTGAAAGTCATCAGCTCTACCACCTGGGGGTGGGGGCTGTAAAGGTGAAAAAACATGAACTTTATTTAGATAGTCACACATTAGGACGCAGCAGTCAAACAGTTTTCTGTCAAACACACATCTGAATACAGCGTTACATTAAAACCCTTTTTTTTCCGTTTTATTCACAGGGTAAAACTGTGTCCTATAAAAATCGTATAGTTTTTTATTACATTACCAAACAAACATCTGTTAGCAACATCCATAAGGAGCCCCCTGCTGGTTCACAGTATATACTCTATCTATCAATCAATCAATCAATCAATCAATCTATCTATCTATCTATCTATCTATCTATCTATCTATCTATCTATCTATCTATCTATCTATCTATNCGCTGAGGCTGCACTGCGTAGAGGCGCGTCCCCCAGGTGGTGGATAGGGGGGATCCCTGCTGTGTAGGGGTGTGCCTGAATAAGCTGAAAGGTGAATAGGGTGCCGTGAACCAAAAGCAGCCGGGCAGGTGGGGCTCGTTAGCCTTGGCAGGCAACCTGCCTAGGAGAAGGAAAACTCTGATATAAAAYCCGGGTATTGTCAACACTCGTTAGTCGTCTACCCCTGGTGGATGGCAAGTTGATGGAATTTTAAGATGAGYGGACAAGGGACCGGCCCCCAGTACCCGGCAAAAGGGGGTTCTAAAATCTCCGGGGACCCAGCCTGTGGCGCCTTGGGTGCGGGTGCCACGGGTGGTCTTACAACCATGCCTCTGGTCTGTCTGGTGGGGAACCAGGCTGGGCAGGCCAGTACAGTGACTGGAACAACTCTTACTCTGGCTTTGGAGCCTGATACTTATGTGTTGGGCTCTGGACAACCGGAGGACTTAGTGCCTGGGGACTCGGTGACGGCAAGGCATTTTGCCTTTGCTGATGCTGGGTCTACCAGGAGTACTCAGCACGAGGGTAGCCCCTTGATTGTACCTCTTCGGGGAGCGGTCGGGGCCGCACAAGTGCTTGAGTGTTTAAGTGATGAGGACACTGACATGCTGTTGGGGTCCACTGATGGAGGAAAGGTCAAGGGGGGAGATGAACTCTCAGGAGATCTAGAGGGTCTCTCCCTTCAAGACCTTAAGAAAAAAAGGAAGAAGAGGAAGAAGAAGAAATCTTCTTCCTGTTTGGTGGCTGGGAAGGGGGAGTTGGCAAAAGAGCCTTCCAAAGGCTTGGATGCTGACCACCCCATCGAAAACCAGTGTTGGAGATGGAGCAGGGTCTTCTTCTCGTAAGAGGAAGAGGGCTACAGTCTCGACTCCAGGTAGTGCCCAGGCCCCGACAAAACATCGCAACAGGCCTTCAATGGAACTGGCTGCTGGCGGGGACTTGCAGGTCATCATCTTTCTAGATGATGACCCACACAGGCCTCTGAAAAAAGAGGAAAGCAAACACGTGCAGGCCAGCCTGGTGGGACTCATTGACCAGGTGCCGGACGACCATCCGGTGCCACAGTTCAGTGAGTCAGGTCTTGTGCAGGGCACCTTTCGAGTGACCTGCGCA
>NW_013953575.1:44680-47344 GCF_001266775.1 Austrofundulus limnaeus
TGTGTGTGTGTGTGTGTGTGTGTGTGTGTGTGTGTGTGTGTGTGTGTGTTCAGCCATGATCAAGCCCTGTGTTTGTACAGGTGGGACACTATAAGGCATCAGTGGTAACTTGTTCCACTCCATTTACCTCTGCAAGCCAGGGAAACTTACCAGCCGCACAACGTGTGTGTATGTGTGTGTTTTTGTTTTAGTATGTCTCTGCCTCATGTGTTTGTATTATTTGTGTGCGACTGTGACAGGGAGGTTGTCAGTACGGGTTTGGACTTGAGGGTTATTCTAGACTGGGTTTTCAGAGGCAATAAAAAGTTAAAGAAGAGAGAGGCAGGTGGGAGAGTGGGAGGAGACCGACAAGAACCAGTGATTGTTTTTGTGCTGAACAGCAGTTACACACTGTGTTACATGAAGGCTAAAACAAGAAAGAACGGAGGCTTGTTTTCTTGGCTTTAGTAAGGAGAACACACTTAAAACATGTGACTTAGGGATGGCATGGTGTTTAGATTGTGTTCAGGTTCTATGAAATATATAATCAGTACAACTGAAAATGATTTGTCATTTGATATGTATTTTCCCCCCATCTTAGTTACTTTGTCTCCAGTCTAAACGTGAACATCAAACACACAACAGTTGTGCTCACAAGGAGCCTCTGAAATGACACCTGATTAATACTAAATACTGTAATTCATATTTAATGGTGTGATTGATTGTCAAACTGTTGAACTGTGGATTATTTTAACTTTACAGGGGAGACATCAATGCATTACTACATTTAGAAATTTAAAGGCCATGCATTGCTTTTCACTGCATCTCGCCTGACATTTTTTGACTTTTGAAGTAAGATGATCTGATCATAAAATTATAGTTTTACCCATTTTGCCTGTCATGAGTAAGACTGACTTCAAACGTTAACAGTAGCAGATGTTCATCCTATGATTGCTTTATGGGAGTTTTATTAAATTTCATTCACTGAATATTTTGCTAACACAAACAAAACTGTTCATACACAAAGAGAACTACAGTATTGTCTGCCTTTTATCTTTCAGTAGTGGACAATAACTAAATGACAGAAACAGTGCAATGGTTGAGTTATTATTACCAAGAAATGTGTAAATAAGTTAGTTAATATTCAAACAGTTGGTGAATTCAAAGGGAGTTCATCTGAACCTGTTTTTATGTCCTGTTTTCTCCTTGATAAAATGTGCAAATAAATAAGTCTTATTAGAAAATTAATGTTCAGATTCAACTGAATCTGTTTTAATATCTATTCTAATCAATCCATCATCCATCCATCCATCATCCATCATCTTCTTTATCTGACGTCAGGTCACAGAGGCAGCAGCCTGAGCAGGAAGTCCAGACCTCTCTCTCCTCTTCCAGGTCTTCTGGGAGGACTCCAGTGTTCCCAGGCCAGCAGAGTCCTGGGTTAGAAAAACAAACAAATAATACAAAATGAGACCTGATGTAAGTGATAAACCTGCAGGAACTCAGCAGAACAGATTTTCTACATTATAAATACTAGAAAAACATTTTCTTTGTGATGATGGTTGATCCAGATGATGAGGTTGAAGCACACCTTCAGTGTTTGCTGCTGTTCATCCTGGTGTTGCTGCAGTTTGCCTCCTGAGCTGTAGGTGTCACTAATGAGAAACTAGAGCAGCTAAACAGCAGGAAGTGAAACAGGAGCAGAGCTGATCTCTGAAGGGATTTTATCTGCAGAAACATCTCAGCTGAAGTCTGATTGGTTCATTCTTCTGCTCTGATAACATGTGGATCCAGCTGCTCTGAGTCAGGCTCCGCCTCTTCCTCTCTGAGTCAGGCTCCGCCTCTTCCTCTCAGTCAGGCTCCGCCTCTTCCTCTCTGAGTCAGGCTCCGCCTCTTCCTCTCTGAGTCAGGCTCCGCCTCTTCCTCTCTGAGTCAGGCTCCGCCTCTTCCTGTCTCTGTCATCTTGTGAGGACTGAATGCTCCTTGTGGGGACCAAAGCTCAGTCCCCACAGCTCCAGAGGCTGCCTGCTGCCTGAGGACAGCACAGGATTGATCAAACATTGAGTCAAAGCCAAAGACTCTGAAGCTGTTGATGACAGAAGAACATTATAATCTGATTTAAAACTAAAACTGTACATTCTACATGATATTCTCCTTTCAAAATGCTTATGAGGTCATTTATTTAGGTCTCATTTGTCTACTTCAGGGCCGTCTGCTGGTGAAAACTGGGCGTGTCCACCTGGGTGAGAAGGTTCTGCGGGACGCGGTCCAGATCCACAGCACCTCCCATGAAGCGTGGAGCAGCCTGGGTGAAGCTCTGCAGGTTCTGAGCTGCAGCCAGGCTCCTGACTGCTTCCTGACAGCCCTGGAGCTGGAGGCGTCCTGCCCCGTCCGGCCCTTCACCGCCGTCCCCCGAGAGCTCTGAGGACCAGAACCACAACCTCCTGCCCCGTTCACACCCAGAACCAGAACCTCCTGGCCTGTTCAGACCCAGCAGGATGGACATGATGGGGGTCCTCTGGACAGAATCAGAAAGGTTCTTGGTCTTTATGATGTTTAACAGGTTCATCTTTAAAGGATCCATCATTAGTTGTAACATCAGACTTTATTTAATAAACATATTTTCACTGTTAAAGACTGTAAAAATACTGTAGGATGTTTATTTTATATCATTTTTAAAAATAT
>NW_013953575.1:47354-49539 GCF_001266775.1 Austrofundulus limnaeus
TCCATCCATCCATCCATCCATCCATCCATCCATCCATCCATCCATCCATCCATCCATCCACCTGTTTTTCCATGCAGGGTCAGATGGAAGCTGGTGGGCACATTCACCACACTCACCAACAGATTCTTCATTTTACACATTGAGTCTTTTTATAAAATGACTTTTCATTTTATTTTTTTCCTCATATGAAAACGCAAGCTTTTGATTCTTATTTTACTTTCTTATTCCAAAGTTGAACTACCATTACTACTGAAGATGAAACCAACCAGCAAAATTAAAAAAAATCCTCAATTCTCTAAAAAGTTTTTACACTCAGTTGAGGTGATTTTTGGATGATGACAAAGTAGTTAATGCACAAAACAGGAGATTGAAACACGTTTGTTGAATAAATTCTGACATAGTGCATATTTACCTCACGTGACGTTCAGCTGTTTCCACTTTCCTGCCTCGTCCCGGATGTTATCATTAACATGCGAAAACATTGCGTTTATTTCCCTACGTCTCCTGGCAGCGTTAAACACAGCCTGTACTAGCTGAATAGATAGAATAATTACAACTTGCCCAATAGCAAGGCATTCACGAAAAAAATCGCTCCATTGTCCTGAGATGATTAGCCTCTGCTAGTTAGCAAATTTCAATTCCTGTTTACTACCGCAAAGCTTGTCGCCAACGTCTGACGTAATCAYGCGTTGCGTAGCCTCGTCTGACGTAATCATGTATTGCGTAGTCTCGTCTGATGTAATCACGTGTTGCGCAGCCTCGTCTGACGTAATCACGTGTTGCGCAGCCTCGTCTGACGCAATCACGTGTTGCATATCCTCGTTTATTCGCATCAAACAGTCGAGAGGGAAACTAGATGGAAACAGTCTAGATTCAAATTTTTATTTATTTAATTTTTTGCGAATTTTGAAAAGTTCGATAAAAATTCACTCTACAACTGGATGGAAACACGAGTGGTGACTGAGATGGATGGAGCAGGGGATCGAACCGGCAGCCCACCAGTTACAGGACAACTCCCCTCTGCCACAGCCGCCCCAGCTGTTCCTTATTATTCTGCACATTGGGCAGATAAGACCTATTTTTCCAGTGTCAATCCACATTCTTTTCTCTGGGTGTTTCCTCTCTCTATCTCCACTCTGTTGGTCTCTGCTAATAAACATGCTTGTCCTGTTGCTGTGCCGACCAAGAAACAAATATGTCAAACTATGTGGCACCCTCCACTAACATTCCAGGAATGGCTGTTTTGGAAAGTTGTCCTGTCAGTCACCCCCCCCCCCCACTCCCCACACACACACACACACCCCTCTCTTTATGTGTGTGTCTCACCCTTTTCTCCCTCCTTCTAGATAAATAGTCTTTTTGTCTTCAGGACAAATTCCTTTACAAACACCAGTTAAAACAAGTGGTTTTGTGTAACAGAAGAACTGTGCACCTGTATGAAAAAGCCATAATGTGAATAAAGTCTTGCCGAGGTTAAGCACTTCAGTTAATACACAGATTACAAACAAAATCTTGATTAACTGATCGGAGCGCAGGTTACATTTAAAATGGTTCTTATAGTTAGTGTAGTTTTTGTGTTACTATACTTACCCAGATAATTGAAACCTACATCTACAATCATTTAGTGCTTTAAAAGAGGACATGTCTTTAATTTAATCTGAGAAGACAAGTCAGATATAAAGGGTATTTTTTATTTGACCTGGGATCAATGAGCTGTATAAAAAGGGAGTACAAATATAAATAAAGTGCATTTCACTGTCTTTTAGTTTTATTTTCAATCATCACCAGTCGCAAAAAGCAAAGAGGATAAGGTTTTGTCTGTAGCTGCGTTTCCATTGACCATGAAAATGCACAAATTAGAATTTTGAAAATAAATTTGCTCAATGGAAACACGTCAATTTCGAAAAAAATCACGTTTTTCGACAAAATGTTTTTATGCTATATGAGGTGGTTTTTCGGCCGTATTGAAATTGGTGTTTTTCGCAAAACTACAATGGAAACACTTTTTTCACATCACAGGAGTCACGTGATCAACAACCGGCTGTTTCTACTGGTGAAAAAGACGATGACGAAGAAGATAACAGGAAGTAGAAGTAGTAGTAATATCACAGAAGTAGTACAAAGTAGTAAACTCACGACTACAATTTCCCAAAAACACACGTAGCCGCTCCCAAGTAGGGACTTG
>NW_013953575.1:56229-58729 GCF_001266775.1 Austrofundulus limnaeus
CCCTAAAACTAACCTCACAGGTACCTACCTGACCCTAAAACTAACCTAAACTTAATTCACACCTTGGTCCTAAACTTAAACCTGACCCAATGGCGTTTCCCCTTAAGGGGACTAGACTCAGTTCAGGTCCCCACAAGTACCAGTCAGGTCCCCACAACGTAGGGAATACCAGTCACTGCCCCCCCATACACACACACATGCTGTCCATATTTCACAAGCAGAACAGCACTGAGTGAGCAGCTGGGTTCCTGGCTGCACTCTCTCTATCTCCGAGGGTTAAGGGCCACAGTGCTTATCACATTCTAGGACCRTGCACAATCGTGTGCGTGCTTGTGTCTGTTTGTTTAAACCTGCGATTGTATGTWTGTATGTAAGTGTGTGTATGTGTGTTTGAGAAAACACAGACTGGCCCATGGGAATGCCAGTCTGTGAAGGCTCAGGCTGTGTGTTTTGGCTCAGTCAGGCAGACCATTACGATGGCGTCGAAGGTCAGCTGGTCTGCTTGAAGCTTCAGATATGCTTTGTTTGAATTAGGAACACTTTTCTGATGAATAGGCTCTCTGGGAAGCTGAGGTACACTTCCTTAGTTCCCAGTAGAGTTTCTTGCATTCTCAGGTCTCTGGCCTTTTTGCTCCTGAAGGGTACTTCAGTGATGAGGCGGCCCACCCTTGAAGTCAAGCTAAGACCCCAGTATTAAGCTCAGTATCCTGGAGCGACACTTTGATCACGTACCCATGTGTGGCCGATTACAAGCAGCTGTAGAAACCTGGTTTGCCTCGACCTTTTCTCTTTGGCAAATCAATCCAATTCACTCCAGTTTATTTATAAGGCACGGGGCCACAGCACAAAGCTTCTCTGAGCTTTTTACAGAAAAAGTAAACAAGTTCAATTTAAGTCCAGTTCAGTTGATGAGTAAAATGTTCTGTTTAAGAGAAGTAACTTACTGCATGCTGATATTTGCAGGTTTTTTATTTTTATTTTACCATTATTTAACCAGGCAAACCCCACTGATCACAGATCTCTTTAGTTAGTGAGGCTTGGGCCTGACAGCAACCTGATACACATGTGTTTGTGCTGTGGGGGGAAACCGGAGTACCCAGAGAAAACCTACACAAGCACGAGGAGAACATGCGAACTCCACACAGAAAGTCCAAACCAGGGATTGGACCCAGAACCTTCTTGCTGTGAGGCATCAGTGCTAACCATTAATCCAGCGTGCTGCAGGAAGCTGTACTGTGCCACTTCTTATTTTCCCTACTAATATATGCTTCTCCTCTGTTCCACAGCCTGCTCATTCACTTCATCACTTTTGATCTCATTCTGAATATCCTCAGGGGATTCTGATGTTATCAGTCCATGAAATGGACGTTATTAGGCGTTATCAGTCCCATACAATGGCTTCAGTGGGTCCCTACTGTGCCTTCTAGGCTTCAGACTGTCCCGACCGTACCCCCCTGGTGGGTTAATATACTGTATCAATGACAATGAATATGTAAATAACCAAAAGATATTGTCATAAATTTTTTGTGTTTGTGTGGGTCTCGAACCTCGGTCTCCTGCTCTGACTCTCTACCCATTGCCCTATTGGAAAGCCACAATATAGAGTCATCGGAGGTTAGTGCTAACCATGTCATTTGCTCTAAAGTTTACCTTAGTGGCTTTTTGCCTCATATTAACCAGTTTTTTATGCCTCATATTAACCAGTTTTTTATGCCTCATATTAACCAGATAGTGGTTTTATGCCTCATATTAACCAGATAGTGGTTTTATGCCTCATATTAACCAGCTGACAATCGGAAGCCATTCTATGGATGGGGGAACCTGCTAAGCGGCACAGGCGGGACATTCTGAAGCTATTCTAGGGGACTGATAAGTACCTGGTAAGTACCTGGTAAGTATTTCATACTTACCAGGTACTTTTTGGGGACATATCAGATACACCTTGAGTATGTAAGAAATTCTTACCTGGTAATTTCAAAGTAGGTAAAACAACTTCTATTCAAGATGTTTACCATCTTGACACTTTCTCAATTTAAAACTGGAGAGTGAAGTTTCAGTTTTTTATCTTCCACAAGAGGCTCTGTTATAAACCGGATTCATGTTAAACTACACACTTCTGACATTGGAGACTTGTTTGGGTTTTTCTTTGCCAAAACACCATACTGCTCCAAACTGAAGAGAACTACAGGGGTTGGACAATAAAATGAAACACCTGTCATTTTAGTGTGGGAGGTTTCATGGCTAAATTGGACCCGCCTGGTGGTCAATCTTCATTAACTGCACATTGCACCAGTAAGAGCAGAGTGTGAAGGTTCAATTAGCAGAGTAAAAGCACAGTTTGGCTCAAAATACTGCAATGCACACAACATTATGGTGACATACCAGAGTTCAAAAGAGGACAAATTGTTGGTGCACATCTTGCTGGAGCATCTGTGACCAAGACAGCAAGTCTTTGTGATGTATCAAGAGCCACAGTATCCAGGGTAATGTCAGCATTACC
>NW_013953575.1:60996-62297 GCF_001266775.1 Austrofundulus limnaeus
CTTGAACTTTTACCAAAGTAAATTTATGGTAAGAAACTTGTACTTTTACTCACGTATCACTTTGAGGTACTTTATACAACACTGGCTATGACTTTGTCAATTCTCAGCCTAAAATAATCTTAGTCGGAAACTTTGGCACGAAAAGCTGTTGCCAATATTTCTTCAAGGAATGGTAGATCGTTACTTATTTTTAGTTTGAATATTTTATTTCATGTTTTTGTCCTGATTTTCTGCTGCAGTTCTTCTGCTCTTCCAGCTGTGGGTTGGAGAAACGGAGAGAAGGTGGACAGAAAAGACAGACGTCACTGTCAGTCAATGTAGGAGCGATCTCTCTCTCTCTCTCTCTCTCTCTCTCTCTCTCTCTCTCTCTGACACACACACACACACACACACACACACACACACACACACACACACACACACGTTCATTCAGTTAATGAGAAACACCCTCTGTCTGTGTGTGTCTGGGTGCCTGGCTGTGCAGCAGTGGGCGCGTGACGTGACACAGTGAGATTCCACTGTTTACTTTTGACGTTCATCCGCCCTCAGCTGTGTGTCAGCCAGGTTGTGTGAGTTGTGAGTTTGTGTGCGAGCGTGTGGTTTTGCAGAGCGCAGAAGTGAAACCAGTGTCGCCTCAGAGACAGCGCAGTCCTCTGTGTCTCAGCTCGAATGGGAAACTGATGGAAACAGCTGACTGTGGTGCTGTGCTGCCTCAAAGGGCCTTGCAGGCTCTGTGTCCTGCAGCAGAAGTTCCACACACCTTACAGGAAGTTTATAAAGTAAATCTTGGCACCAACATTTAGGATGTTGCACATGAATAACAYAAAACACGTGAGGAATGTGCTGCTCCCCAGGACACTAACTTGTTTGGACAACAAACTCTCCCAGTAGCATTTGAAAACAGATTTGGCTGCAAGTTCTGCCAACATTTTACATTTTTTGGATGGAACCATCCCCACACTACCAAGCACAGAATGAGTTTGATGTTAACCTTTATCCTGACATCAGGACAAGCATGCCCTGCATGGTTTAGACTTCCTGGGCCTTGCAGTGAAACGAGTGAGGCTGTTTCCTTTTTGTGCAGCGGCTGTGAAACAGCAGCATGTGGCCAGTTCCTCCTCCCTCAGCCTGAGGACTGGTTTTTATAGAGATCTACTGGAGACTTTGGGAACATTCAAGGCAAATAGTGTGAAAGGTTGCTGACTGATTGATTGAGGATTTTGTTTTTTAATAAATCTGGTTTAAAAAAAAGTTCAAGGTGTTGCATGAACACATTATTCTTTTTTTTTTTTTTTTTTTTT